>NW_027309355.1:0-39000 GCF_047496885.1 Scyliorhinus torazame | reverse complement strand
AAACGGAAAATTTCTCATAATGGTTAACTCGCCGAGATAATCATTTTTTTTCCCTTAATCAATGATTGCCAAAAAATAGTTAATTGTGAAGATCGATGCTCTGAAGCAAACCGGCCAATTCTTGAAAATGCACAGCATACTCCGAAGATCACTTTTTTCCGCAAAATGAATGTTTGGGAAAAAATAGCAATTATAGCAAATTGAGATGCAAGCTGCTCTGAAACCAAATGCCAAATTATTAAAAATGTTTACCCAGCCGAGATAATCAATTTTTTCCAAAATTAATGTTTGACAAGAAATAGTACATTTTCATGCAAGACGTTCTGAAAACCAACTGTACATTTCTTCCAAAATGAATGTTTGGCACAAACTAGCTACTTTAGATGCAAACTGCTCTGAACCGAAATGGAAAATTACTCAAAATGGTTCATTCGCCGAGATAATCACTTTTTCCCCAAAATGAATATTAGGCATTAAATTGTTAATTTTGATGCAAGCTGCTCTGTCCCCCATAAGGAAAATTACTCAAAATAACTTGCCGAGATAATCACTTTTTTCCAAAACGAATTGTTAGCACAAAATGCAAGCTGCTCTGAAAACAAACGGAAAATTTCTCAAAATGGTTAACTCGCCGAGATAATCACTTTTTTTTCTTAAATCAATGATTGCCAAAAAATAGTTAATTGTGAAGATCGATGCTCTGAAACAAACCGGCCAATTCCTGAAAATGCACAGCACACTCAGCATACCACTTTTTTTCAAAAAATGATTGTTTGGGAAAAAATAGCAATTATAGCAAACAATAGCAAATTAAGATGCAAGCTGCTCTGAAACCAAATGTCAAATTATAAAAAATGTTTACCCAGTCGAGATAATCACTTTTTTCCAAAATTAATGTCTGACAAGAAGTAGTACATTTTCATGCAAGACGCTCTGGAAACCAACTGTACATTGCTCAAAATGCTTAACGAGGAAATCAATTTATTTCCAAAACGAATGTTTGGCGAAAAATTGCTAATTTAAATGCAAGCTGCTCTGAAACTTAATGGCAATTATTGAAAATGCTAACTCTCCGAGATAATGACTTGTTTTCCAAAATGAATGAGTGGCAAGAAATTGTACATTTACATGGAAGACGCTCTGACCCCAACCGGAACATTACTCAAAACGCTTGACTCGCCGAGATAATCACTTTTTTTTCCCCAAACGAATGTTTGGGTAAAAATAGCAAATTTAAATTAAGCTGCTCTGAAACCAAATGGCAAATTATTGAAACTGCTTAACTCGCCAAGATCATCACTTTTTTTCCAAACTGAATGTGTGGCAAGAAATAGTACATTTTCATGCAAGCCGCTCTGAAATCAACCGGTAAATTACTCAAAATGCTTAACTCGCCGAGAAGATCACTTTTTTTCCAAAATGAATGTTTGGCACAAACTAGCTACTTTAGATGCAAACTGCGCTGAACCGAAATGGAAAAATACTCAAAATGGTTCATTCTACGAGATAATCACTTTTTCCCCAAAATGAATATTAGGCATTAAATTGTTAATTTTGATGCAAGCTGACCCCATAAGGAAAATTACTCAAATTAACTCGCCGAGATATTCACTTTTTTCCAAAACAAATTGTTAGCACAAAATAGTAACTTTAGATGCAAGCTGCTCTGAAAACAAACGGAAAATTTCTCAAAATGGTTAACTCGCCGAGATAATCACTTTTTTTCCTAAATCAATGATTGCCAAAAAATAGTTAATTGTGAAGATCGATGCTCTGAAACAAACCGGCCAATTCCTGAAAATGCACAGCACACTCAGAAGATCACTTTTTTTCCGCAAAATGAATGTTTGGGAAAAAATAGCAATTATAGCAAACAATAGCAAATTGAGATGCAAGCTGCTCTGAAACCAAATGTCAAATTATTAAAAATGTTTACCCAGCCGAGATAATCACTTTTTTCCAAAATTAATGTCTGACAAGAAATAGTACATTTTCATGCAAGACGCTCTGAAAACCAACTGTACATTTCTCAAAATGCTTAACGAGGAAATCACTTTCTTTCCAAAACGACTGTTTGGCAAAAAATAGCTAATTTAAATTAAGCTGCTCTGAAACCAAATGGCAATATTTGAAAAGGCTTAACTCGCCGAGATAATGACTTGTTTTCGAAACTGAATGAGTGGCAAGAAATAGTACATTTACATGGAAGACGCTCTGACCCCAACCGGAAAATTACTCAAAATGCTTGACTCGCCGAGATAATCAATTTCTTTCCAAAACGAATGTTTGGGAAAAAATAGGAAATTTAAATTAAGCTGCTCTGAAACCAAATGGCAAATTATTGAAAATGCTTAACTCGCCGAGATCATCACTTTTTTTTCAAAATGAATGTGTGGCAAGAAATAGTACATTTTCATGCAAGACGCTCTGAAATCAACCGGTAAATTACTCAAAATGCTTAACTCGCCGAGAAAATCACTTTTTTCCAAAATGAATGTTTGGCACAAACTAGCTACTTTAAATGCAAACTGCTCTGAACCGAAATGGAAAATTACTCAACATTGTTCATTCGCCGAGATAATCACTTTTTCCCCAAAATGAATATTAGGCATTAAATTGTTAATTTTGATGCAAGCTGACCGCATAAGGAAAATTACTCAAAATAACTCGCCGAGATAATCACTTTTTTCCAAACCGAATTGTTAGCACAAAATAGTAACTTTAGATGCAAGCTGCTCTGAAAACAAACGGAAAATTTCTCAAAATGGTTAACTCGCCGAGATAATCACTTTTTTTCCTAAATCAATGATTGCCAAAAAATAGTTAATTGTGAAGATCGATGCTCTGAAACAAACCGGCCAATTCCTGAAAATGCACAGCACACTCAGAAGATCACTTTTTTCCGCAAAATGATTGTTTGGGAAAAAATAGCAATTATAGCAAACAATAGCAAATTGAGATGCAAGCTGCTCTGAAACCAAATGTCAAATTATTAAAAATGTTTACCCAGCCGAGATAATCACTTTTTTCCAAAATTAATGTCTGACAAGACATGCAAGACGCTCTGAAAACCAACTGTACATTGCTCAAAATGCTTAACGAGGAAATCAATTTCTTTCCAAAACGAATGTTTGGCGAAAAATTGCTAATTTAAATGCAAGCTGCTCTGAAACTTAATGGCAATTATTGAAAATGCTAACTCTCCGAGATAATGACTTGTTTTCCAAACTGAATGAGTGGCAAGAAATAGTACATTTACATGGAAGACGCTCTGACCCCAACCGGTAAATTACTCAAAATGCTTAACTCGCCGAGAAAATCACTTTTTTCCAAAATGAATGTTTGGCACAAACTAGCTACTTTAAATGCAAACTGCTCTGAACCGAAATGGAAAATTACTCAACATTGTTCATTCGCCGAGATAATCACTTTTTCCCCAAAATGAATATTAGGCATTAAATTGTTAATTTTGATGCAAGCTGACCCCATAAGGAAAATTACTCAAAGTAACTCGCCGAGATATTCACTTTTTTCCAAAACAAATTGTTAGCACAAAATAGTAACTTTAGATGCAAGCTGCTCTGAAACCAAACGGAAAATTTCTCATAATGGTTAACTCGCCGAGATAATCACTTTTTTTCCTAAATCAATGATTGCCAAAAAATAGTTAATTGTGAAGATCGATGCTCTGAAACAAACCGGCCAATTCCTGAAAATGCACAGCACACTCAGAAGATCACTTTTTTCCGCAAAATGAATGTTTGGGAAAAAATAGCAATTATAGCAAACAATAGCAAATTGAGACGCAAGCTGCTCTGAAACCAAATGTCAAATTATTAAAAATGTTTACGCAGCCGAGATAATTACTTTTTTCCAAATTTAAGGTTTGACAAGAAATAGTACATTTTCATGCAAGACGCTCTGAAAACCAACTGTACATTGCTCAAAATGCTTAACGAGGAAATCAATTTCTTTCCAAAACGAATGTTTGGCGAAAAATTGCTAATTTAAATGCAAGCTGCTCTGAAACCAAATGGCAAATTATTGAAACTGCTTAACTCGCCGAGATCATCACTTTTTTTCAAAACTGAATGTTTGGCAAGAAATAGTACATTTTCATGCAAACCGCTCTGAAATCAACCTGTAAATTACTCAAAATGCTTAACTCGCCGAGAAAATCACCTTTTTTCCAAAATGAATGTTTGGCACAAACTAGCTACTTTAGATGCAAACTGCTCTGAACCGAAATGGAAAATTACTCAAAATAACTTGCCGAGATAATCACTTTTTTCCAAAACGAATTGTTAGCACAAAATGCAAGCTGCTCTGAAAACAAACGGAAAATTTCTCAAAATGGTTAACTCGCCGAGATAATCACTTTTTTTTCCTAAATCAATGATTGCCAAAAAATAGTTAATTGTGAAGATCGATGCTCTGAAACAAACCGGCCAATTCCTGAAAATGCACAGCACACTCAGCATACCACTTTTTTTCGCAAAATGATTGTTTGGGAAAAAATAGCTATTATAGCAAACAATAGCAAATTAAGATGCAAGCTGCTCTGAAACCAAATGTCAAATTATAAAAAATGTTTACCCAGTCGAGATAATCACTTTTTTCCAAAATTAATGTCTGACAAGAAGTAGTACATTTTCATGCAAGACGCTCTGAAAACCAACTGTACATTGCTCAAAATGCTTAACGAGGAAATCAATTTATTTCCAAAACGAATGTTTGGCGAAAAATTGCTAATTTAAATGCAAGCTGCTCTGAAACTTAATGGCAATTATTGAAAAGGCTTAACTCTCCGAGATAATGACTTGTTTTCCAAAATGAATGAGTGGCAAGAAATTGTACATTTACATGGAAGACGCTCTGACCCCAACCGGAACATTACTCAAAACGCTTGACTCGCCGAGATAATCACTTTTTTTTCCCCAAACGAATGTTTGGGTAAAAATAGCAAATTTAAATTAAGCTGCTCTGAAACCAAATGGCAAATTATTGAAACTGCTTAACTCGCCAAGATCATCACTTTTTTTCCAAACTGAATGTGTGGCAAGAAATAGTACATTTTCATGCAAGCCGCTCTGAAATCAACCGGTAAATTACTCAAAATGCTTAACTCGCCGAGAAGATCACTTTTTTCCCAAAATGAATGTTTGGCACAAACTAGCTACTTTAGATGCAAACTGCGCTGAACCGAAATGGAAAAATACTCAAAATGGTTCATTCGCCGAGATAATAACTTTTTCCCCAAAATGAATATTAGGCATTAAATTGTTAATTTTGATGCAAGCTGACCCCCATAAGGAAAATTACTCAAAATAACTCGCCGAGATAATCACTTTTTTCCAAAACGAATTGTTAGCACAAAATAGTAACTTTAGATGCAAGCTGCTCTGAAAACAAACGGAAAATTTCTCAAAATGGTTAACTCGCCGAGATAATCACTTTTTTTCCTAAATCAATGATTGCCAAAAAATAGTTAATTGTGAAGATCGATGCTCTGAAACAAACCGGCCAATTCCTGAAAATGCACAGCACACTCAGAAGATCACTTTTTTTCCGCAAAATGAATGTTTGGGAAAAAATAGCAATTATAGCAAACAATAGCAAATTGAGATGCAAGCTGCTCTGAAACCAAATGTCAAATTATTAAAAATGTTTACCCAGCCGAGATAATCACTTTTTTCCAAATTTAATGTTTGACAAGAAATAGTACATTTTCATGCAAGACGCTCTGAAAACCAACTGTACATTGCTCAAAATGCTTAACGAGGAAATCAATTTCTTTCCAAAACGAATGTTTGGCGAAAAATTGCTAATTTAAATGCAAGCTGCTCTGAAACCAAATGGCAAATTATTGAAACTGCTTAACTCGCCGAGATCATCACTTTTTTTCCAAACTGAATGTTTGGCAAGAAATAGTACATTTTCATGCAAACCGCTCTGAAATCAACCTGTAAATTACTCAAAATGCTTAACTCGCCGAGAAAATCACCTTTTTTCCAAAATGAATGTTTGGCACAAACTAGCTACTTTAGATGCAAACTGCTCTGAACCGAAATGGAAAATTACTCAAAATGGTTCATTCGCCGAGATAATCACTTTTTCCCCAAAATGAATATTAGGCATTAAATTGTTAATTTTGATGCAAGCTGACCCCATAAGGAAAATTACTCAAAATAACTCGCCGAGATAATCACTTTTTCCCAAAACGAATTGTTAGCACAAAATAATAACTTTAGATGCAAGCTGCTCTGAAAACAAACGGAAAATTTCTCATAATGGTTAACTCGCCGAGATAATCACTTTTTTTCCTAAATCAATGATTGCCAAAAAATAGTTAATTGTGAAGATCGATGCTCTGAAACAAACCGGCCAATTCCTGAAAATGCACAGCACAGTCAGAAGATCACTTTTTTTCGCAAAATGATTGTTTGGGAAAAAATAGCTATTATAGCAAACAATAGCAAATTAAGACGCAAGCTGCTCTGAAACCAAATGTCAAATTATAAAAAATGTTTACCCAGTCGAGATAATCACTTTTTTCCAAAATTAATGTCTGACAAGAAGTAGTACATTTTCATGCAAGAAGCTCTGAAAACCAACTGTACATTGCTCAAAATGCTTAACGAGGAAATCAATTTATTTCCAAAACGAATGTTTGGCGAAAAATTGCTAATTTAAATGCAAGCTGCTCTGAAACCAAATGGCAAATTATTGAAACTGCTTAACTCGCCGAGATCATCACTTTTTTTCCAAACTGAATGTTTGGCAAGAAATAGTACATTTTCATGCAAACCGCTCTGAAATCAACCTGTAAATTACTCAAAATGCTTAACTCGCCGAGAAAATCACCTTTTTTCCAAAATGAATGTTTGGCACAAACTAGCTACTTTAGATGCAAACTGCTCTGAACCGAAATGGAAAATTACTCAAAATGGTTCATTCGCCGAGATAATCACTTTTTCCCCAAAATGAATATTAGGCATTAAATTGTTAATTTTGATGCAAGCTGACCCCATAAGGAAAATTACTCAAAATAACTCGCCGAGATAATCACTTTTTCCCAAAACGAATTGTTAGCACAAAATAGTAACTTTAGATGCAAGCTGCTCTGAAAACAAACGGAAAATTTCTCATAATGGTTAACTCGCCGAGATAATCACTTTTTTTCCTAAATCAATGATTGCCAAAAAATAGTTAATTGTGAAGATCGATGCTCTGAAACAAACCGGCCAATTCCTGAAAATGCACAGCACACTCAGAAGATCACTTTTTTCCGCAAAATGAATGTTTGGGAAAAAATAGCAATTATAGCAAACAATAGCAAATTGAGATGCAAGCTGCTCTGAAACCAAATGTCAAATTATTAAAAATGTTTACCCAGCCGAGATAATTACTTTTTTCCAAATTTAATGTTTGACAAGAAATAGTACATTTTCATGCAAGACGCTCTGAAAACCAACTGTACATTGCTGAAAATGCTTAACGAGGAAATCAATTTCTTTCCAAAACGAATGTTTGGCGAAAAATTGCTAATTTAAATGCAAGCTGCTCTGAAACCAAATGGCAAATTATTGAAACTGCTTAACTCGCCGAGATCATCACTTTTTTTCCAAACTGAATGTTTGGCAAGAAATAGTACATTTTCATGCAAACCGCTCTGAAATCAACCTGTAAATTACTCAAAATGCTTAACTCGCCGAGAAAATCACCTTTTTTCCAAAATGAATGTTTGGCACACACTAGCCACTTTAGATGCAAACTGCTCTGAACCGAAATGGAAAATTACTCAAAATGGTTCATTCGCCGAGATAATCACTTTTTCCCCAAAATGAATATTAGGCATTAAATTGTTAATTTTGATGCAAGCTGACCCCATAAGGAAAATTACTCAAAATAACTCGCCGAGATAATCACTTTTTCCCAAAACGAATTGTTAGCACAAAATAATAACTTTAGATGCAAGCTGCTCTGAAAACAAACGGAAAATTTCTCATAATGGTTAACTCGCCGAGATAATCATTTTTTTCCCCTTAATCAATGATTGCCAAAAAATAGTTAATTGTGAAGATCGATGCTCTGAAGCAAACCGGCCAATTCCTGAAAATGCACAGCACACTCCGAAGATCACTTTTTTCCGCAAAATGAATGTTTGGGAAAAAATAGCAATTATAGCAAATTGAGATGCAAGCTGCTCTGAAACCAAATGCCAAATTATTAAAAATGTTTACCCAGCCGAGATAATCAATTTTTTCCAAAACGAATTGTTAGCACAAAATGCAAGCTGCTCTGAAAACAAACGGAAAATTTCTCAAAATGGTTAACTCGCCGAGATAATCACTTTTTTTTCCTAAATCAATGATTGCCAAAAAATAGTTAATTGTGAAGATCGATGCTCTGAAACAAACCGGCCAATTCCTGAAAATGCACAGCACACTCAGAAGATCACTTTTTTCCGCAAAATGAATGTTTGGGAAAAAATAGCAATTATAGCAAATTGAGATGCAAGCTGCTCTGAAACCAAATGCCAAATTATTAAAAATGTTTACCCAGCCGAGATAATCAATTTTTTCCAAAATTAATGTTTGACAAGAAATAGTACATTTTCATGCAAGACGTTCTGAAAACCAACTGTACATTTCTTCCAAAATGAATGTTTGGCACAAAATAGCTACTTTAGATGCAAACTGCTCTGAACCGAAATGGAAAATTACTCAAAATGGTTCATTCGCCGAGATAATCACTTTTTCCCCAAAATGAATATTAGGCATTAAATTGTTAATTTTGATGCAAGCTGACCCCATAAGGAAAATTACTCAAAATAACTCGCCGAGATAATCACTTTTTCCCAAAACGAATTGTTAGCACAAAATAATAACTTTAGATGCAAGCTGCTCTGAAAACAAACGGAAAATTTCTCATAATGGTTAACTCGCCGAGATAATCATTTTTTTTCCCTTAATCAATGATTGCCAAAAAATAGTTAATTGTGAAGATCGATGCTCTGAAGCAAACCGGCCAATTCCTGAAAATGCACAGCACACTCCGGAGATCACTTTTTTCCGCAAAATGAATGTTTGGGAAAAAATAGCAATTATAGCAAATTGAGATGCAAGCTGCTCTGAAACCAAATGCCAAATTATTAAAAATGTTTACCCAGCCGAGATAATCAATTTTTTCCAAAACGAATTGTTAGCACAAAATGCAAGCTGCTCTGAAAACAAACGGAAAATTTCTCAAAATGGTTAACTCGCCGAGATAATCACTTTTTTTTCCTAAATCAATGATTGCCAAAAAATAGTTAATTGTGAAGATCGATGCTCTGAAACAAACCGGCCAATTCCTGAAAATGCACAGCACACTCAGAAGATCACTTTTTTCCGCAAAATGAATGTTTGGGAAAAAATAGCAATTATAGCAAATTGAGATGCAAGCTGCTCTGAAACCAAATGCCAAATTATTAAAAATGTTTACCCAGCCGAGATAATCAATTTTTTCCAAAATTAATGTTTGACAAGAAATAGTACATTTTCATGCAAGACGTTCTGAAAACCAACTGTACATTTCTTCCAAAATGAATGTTTGGCACAAAATAGCTACTTTAGATGCAAACTGCTCTGAACCGAAATGGAAAATTACTCAAAATGGTTCATTCGCCGAGATAATCACTTTTTCCCCAAAATGAATATTAGGCATTAAATTGTTAATTTTGATGCAAGCTGCTCTGACCCCCATAAGGAAAATTACTCAAAATAACTTGCCGAGATAATCACTTTTTTCCAAAACGAATTGTTAGCACAAAATGCAAGCTGCTCTGAAAACAAACGGAAAATTTCTCAAAATGGTTAACTCGCCGAGATAATCACTTTTTTTTCCTAAATCAATGATTGCCAAAAAATAGTTAATTGTGAAGATCGATGCTCTGAAACAAACCGGCCAATTCCTGAAAATGCACAGCACACTCAGCATACCACTTTTTTTCGCAAAATGATTGTTTGGGAAAAAATAGCAATTATAGCAAACAATAGCAAATTAAGATGCAAGCTGCTCTGAAACCAAATGTCAAATTATAAAAAATTTTTACCCAGTCGAGATAATCACTTTTTTCCAAAATTAATGTCTGACAAGAAGTAGTACATTTTCATGCAAGACGCTCTGAAAACCAACTGTACATTGCTCAAAATGCTTAACGAGGAAATCAATTTATTTCCAAAACGAATGTTTGGCGAAAAATTGCTAATTTAAATGCAAGCTGCTCTGAAACCAAATGGCAAATTATTGAAACTGCTTAACTCGCCGAGATCATCACTTTTTTTCCAAACTGAATGTTTGGCAAGAAATAGTACATTTTCATGCAAACCGCTCTGAAATCAACCTGTAAATTACTCAAAATGCTTAACTCGCCGAGAAAATCACCTTTTTTCCAAAATGAATGTTTGGCACAAACTAGCTACTTTAGATGCAAACTGCTCTGAACCGAAATGGAAAATTACTCAAAATGGTTCATTCGCCGAGATAATCACTTTTTCCCCAAAATGAATATTAGGCATTAAATTGTTAATTTTGATGCAAGCTGACCCCATAAGGAAAATTACTCAAAATAACTCGCCGAGATAATCACTTTTTTCCAAAACGAATTGTTAGCACAAAATGCAAGCTGCTCTGAAAACAAACGGAAAATTTCTCAAAATGGTTAACTCGCCGAGATAATCACTTTTTTTTCCTAAATCAATGATTGCCAAAAAATAGTTAATTGTGAAGATCGATGCTCTGACACAAACCGGCCAATTCCTGAAAATGCACAGCACACTCAGCATACCACTTTCTTTCGCAAAATGATTGTTTGGGAAAAAATAGCAATTATAGCAAACAATAGCAAATTAAGATGCAAGCTGCTCTGAAACCAAATGTCAAATTATAAAAAATGTTTACCCAGTCGAGATAATCACTTTTTTCCAAAATTAATGTCTGACAAGAAGTAGTACATTTTCATGCAAGACGCTCTGAAAACCAACTGTACATTGCTCAAAATGCTTAACGAGGAAATCAATTTCTTTCCAAAACGAATGTTTGGCGAAAAATTGCTAATTTAAATGCAAGCTGCTCTGAAACTTAATGGCAATTATTGAAAATGCTAACTCTCCGAGATAATGACTTGTTTTCCAAAATGAATGAGTGGCAAGAAATAGTACATTTACATGGAAGACGCTCTGACCCCAACCGGAACATTACTCAAAACGCTTGACTCGCCGAGATAATCACTTTTTTTTCCCCAAACGAATGTTTGGGTAAAAATAGCAAATTTAAATTAAGCTGCTCTGAAACCAAATGGCAAATTATTGAAACTGCTTAACTCGCCAAGATCATCACTTTTTTTCCAAACTGAATGTGTGGCAAGAAATAGTACATTTTCATGCAAACCGCTCTGAAATCAACCGGTAAATTACTCAAAATGCTTAACTCGCCGAGAAGATCACTTTTTTCCCAAAATGAATGTTTGGCACAAACTAGCTACTTTAAATGCAAACTGCTCTGAACCGAAATGGAAAATTACTCAACATTGTTCATTCGCCGAGATAATCACTTTTTCCCCAAAATGAATATTAGGCATTAAATTGTTAATTTTGATGCAAGCTGACCCCATAAGGAAAATTACTCAAAATAACTCGCCGAGATAATCACTTTTTTCCAAAACGAATTGTTAGCACAAAATAGTAACTTTAGATGCAAGCTGCTCTGAAAACAAACGGAAAATTTCTCAAAATGGTTAACTCGCCGAGATAATCACTTTTTTTCCTAAATCAATGATTGCCAAAAAATAGTTAATTGTGAAGATCGATGCTCTGAAACAAACCGGCCAATTCCTGAAAATGCACAGCACACTCAGAAGATCACTTTTTTCCGCAAAATGATTGTTTGGGAAAAAATAGCAATTATAGCAAACAATAGCAAATTGAGATGCAAGCTGCTCTGAAACCAAATGTCAAATTATTAAAAATGTTTACCCAGCCGAGATAATCACTTTTTTCCAAAATTAATGTTTGACAAGAAATAGTACATTTTCATGCAAGACGCTCTGAAAACCAACTGTACATTTCTCAAAATGCTTAACGAGGAAATCACTTTCTTTCCAAAACGACTGTTTGGCAAAAAATAGCTAATTTAAATTAAGCTGCTCTGAAACCAAATGGCAATATTTGAAAAGGCTTAACTCGCCGAGATAATGACTTGTTTTCGAAACTGAATGAGTGGCAAGAAATAGTACATTTACATGGAAGACGCTCTGACCCCAACCGGAAAATTACTCAAAATGCTTGACTCGCCGAGATAATCAATTTCTTTCCAAAACGAATGTTTGGGAAAAAATAGGAAATTTAAATTAAGCTGCTCTGAAACCAAATGGCAAATTATTGAAAATGCTTAACTCGCCGAGATCATCACTTTTTTTTCAAAATGAATGTGTGGCAAGAAATAGTACATTTTCATGCAAGACGCTCTGAAATCAACCGGTAAATTACTCAAAATGCTTAACTTGCCGAGAAAATCACTTTTTTCCAAAATGAATGTTTGGCACAAACTAGCTACTTTAAATGCAAACTGCTCTGAACCGAAATGGAAAATTACTCAACATTGTTCATTCGCCGAGATAATCACTTTTTCCCCAAAATGAATATTAGGCATTAAATTGTTAATTTTGATGCAAGCTGACCCCATAAGGAAAATTACTCAAAATAACTCGCCGAGATATTCACTTTTTTCCAAAACAAATTGTTCGCACAAAATAGTAACTTTAGATGCAAGCTGCTCTGAAACCAAACGGAAAATTTCTCATAATGGTTAACTCGCCGAGATAATCACTTTTTTTCCTAAATCAATGATTGCCAAAAAATAGTTAATTGTGAAGATCGATGCTCTGAAACAAACCGGCCAATTCCTGAAAATGCACAGCACACTCAGAAGATCACTTTTTTCCGCAAAATGAATGTTTGGGAAATTATAGCATACAATAGCAAATTGAGACGCAAGCTGCTCTGAAACCAAATGTCAAATTATTAAAAATGTTTACCCAGCCGAGATAATTACTTTTTTCCAAATTTAATGTTTGACAAGAAATAGTACATTTTCATGCAAGACGCTCTGAAAACCAACTGTACATTGCTCAAAATGCTTAACGAGGAAATCAATTTCTTTCCAAAACGAATGTTTGGCGAAAAATTGCTAATTTAAATGCAAGCTGCTCTGAAACCAAATGGCAAATTATTGAAACTGCTTAACTCGCCGAGAAAATCACCTTTTTTCCAAAATGAATGTTTGGCACAAACTAGCTACTTTAGATGCAAACTGCTCTGAACCGAAATGGAAAATTACTCAAAATGGTTCATTCGCCGAGATAATCACTTTTTCCCCAAAATGAATATTAGGCATTAAATTGTTAATTTTGATGCAAGCTGACCCCATAAGGAAAATTACTCAAAATAACTCGCCGAGATAATCACTTTTTCCCAAAACGAATTGTTAGCACAAAATAGTAACTTTAGATGCAAGCTGCTCTGAAAACAAACGGAAAATTTCTCATAATGGTTAACTCGCCGAGATAATCATCTTTTTTCCCTTAATCAATGATTGCCAAAAAATAGTTAATTGTGAAGATCGATGCTCTGAAGCAAACCGGCCAATTCCTGAAAATGCACAGCACACTCCGAAGATCACTTTTTTCCGCAAAATGAATGTTTGGGAAAAAATAGCAATTATAGCAAATTGAGATGCAAGCTGCTCTGAAACCAAATGCCAAATTATTAAAAATGTTTACCCAGCCGAGATAATCAATTTTTTCCAGAATTAATGTTTGACAAGAAATAGTACATTTTCATGCAAGACGTTCTGAAAACCAACTGTACATTTCTTCCAAAATGAATGTTTGGCACAAACTAGCTACTTTAGATGCAAACTGCTCTGAACCGAAATGGAAAATTACTCAAAATGGTTCATTCGCCGAGATAATCACTTTTTCCCCAAAATGAATATTAGGCATTAAATTGTTAATTTTGATGCAAGCTGACCCCATAAGGAAAATTACTCAAAATAACTCGCCGAGATAATCACTTTTTCCCAAAACGAATTGTTAGCACAAAATAGTAACTTTAGATGCAAGCTGCTCTGAAAACAAACGGAAAATTTCTCATAATGGTTAACTCGCCGAGATAATCACTTTTTTTCCTAAATCAATGATTGCCAAAAAATAGTTAATTGTGAAGATCGATGCTCTGAAACAAACCGGCCAATTCCTGAAAATGCACAGCACACTCAGAAGATCACTTTTTTCCGCAAAATGAATGTTTGGGAAAAAATAGCAATTATAGCAAACAATAGCAAATTGAGATGCAAGCTGCTCTGAAACCAAATGTCAAATTATTAAAAATGTTTACCCAGCCGAGATAATTACTTTTTTCCAAATTTAATGTTTGACAAGAAATAGTACATTTTCATGCAAGACGCTCTGAAAACCAACTGTACATTGCTGAAAATGCTTAACGAGGAAATCAATTTCTTTCCAAAACGAATGTTTGGCGAAAAATTGCTAATTTAAATGCAAGCTGCTCTGAAACCAAATGGCAAATTATTGAAACTGCTTAACTCGCCGAGATCATCACTTTTTTTCCAAACTGAATGTTTGGCAAGAAATAGTACATTTTCATGCAAACCGCTCTGAAATCAACCTGTAAATTACTCAAAATGCTTAACTCGCCGAGAAAATCACCTTTTTTCCAAAATGAATGTTTGGCACACACTAGCCACTTTAGATGCAAACTGCTCTGAACCGAAATGGAAAATTACTCAAAATGGTTCATTCGCCGAGATAATCACTTTTTCCCCAAAATGAATATTAGGCATTAAATTGTTAATTTTGATGCAAGCTGACCCCATAAGGAAAATTACTCAAAATAACTCGCCGAGATAATCACTTTTTCCCAAAACGAATTGTTAGCACAAAATAATAACTTTAGATGCAAGCTGCTCTGAAAACAAACGGAAAATTTCTCATAATGGTTAACTCGCCGAGATAATCATTTTTTTTCCCTTAATCAATGATTGCCAAAAAATAGTTAATTGTGAAGATCGATGCTCTGAAGCAAACCGGCCAATTCCTGAAAATGCACAGCACACTCCGAAGATCACTTTTTTCCGCAAAATGAATGTTTGGGAAAAAATAGCAATTATAGCAAATTGAGATGCAAGCTGCTCTGAAACCAAATGCCAAATTATTAAAAATGTTTACCCAGCCGAGATAATCAATTTTTTCCAAAACGAATTGTTAGCACAAAATGCAAGCTGCTCTGAAAACAAACGGAAAATTTCTCAAAATGGTTAACTCGCCGAGATAATCACTTTTTTTTCCTAAATCAATGATTGCCAAAAAATAGTTAATTGTGAAGATCGATGCTCTGAAACAAACCGGCCAATTCCTGAAAATGCACAGCACACTCAGAAGATCACTTTTTTCCGCAAAATGAATGTTTGGGAAAAAATAGCAATTATAGCAAATTGAGATGCAAGCTGCTCTGAAACCAAATGCCAAATTATTAAAAATGTTTACCCAGCCGAGATAATCAATTTTTTCCAAAATTAATGTTTGACAAGAAATAGTACATTTTCATGCAAGACGTTCTGAAAACCAACTGTACATTTCTTCCAAAATGAATGTTTGGCACAAAATAGCTACTTTAGATGCAAACTGCTCTGAACCGAAATGGAAAATTACTCAAAATGGTTCATTCGCCGAGATAATCACTTTTTCCCCAAAATGAATATTAGGCATTAAATTGTTAATTTTGATGCAAGCTGACCCCATAAGGAAAATTACTCAAAATAACTCGCCGAGATAATCACTTTTTCCCAAAACGAATTGTTAGCACAAAATAATAACTTTAGATGCAAGCTGCTCTGAAAACAAACGGAAAATTTCTCATAATGGTTAACTCGCCGAGATAATCATTTTTTTTCCCTTAATCAATGATTGCCAAAAAATAGTTAATTGTGAAGATCGATGCTCTGAAGCAAACCGGCCAATTCCTGAAAATGCACAGCACACTCCGGAGATCACTTTTTTCCGCAAAATGAATGTTTGGGAAAAAATAGCAATTATAGCAAATTGAGATGCAAGCTGCTCTGAAACCAAATGCCAAATTATTAAAAATGTTTACCCAGCCGAGATAATCAATTTTTTCCAAAACGAATTGTTAGCACAAAATGCAAGCTGCTCTGAAAACAAACGGAAAATTTCTCAAAATGGTTAACTCGCCGAGATAATCACTTTTTTTTCCTAAATCAATGATTGCCAAAAAATAGTTAATTGTGAAGATCGATGCTCTGAAACAAACCGGCCAATTCCTGAAAATGCACAGCACACTCAGAAGATCACTTTTTTCCGCAAAATGAATGTTTGGGAAAAAATAGCAATTATAGCAAATTGAGATGCAAGCTGCTCTGAAACCAAATGCCAAATTATTAAAAATGTTTACCCAGCCGAGATAATCAATTTTTTCCAAAATTAATGTTTGACAAGAAATAGTACATTTTCATGCAAGACGTTCTGAAAACCAACTGTACATTTCTTCCAAAATGAATGTTTGGCACAAAATAGCTACTTTAGATGCAAACTGCTCTGAACCGAAATGGAAAATTACTCAAAATGGTTCATTCGCCGAGATAATCACTTTTTCCCCAAAATGAATATTAGGCATTAAATTGTTAATTTTGATGCAAGCTGCTCTGACCCCCATAAGGAAAATTACTCAAAATAACTTGCCGAGATAATCACTTTTTTCCAAAACGAATTGTTAGCACAAAATGCAAGCTGCTCTGAAAACAAACGGAAAATTTCTCAAAATGGTTAACTCGCCGAGATAATCACTTTTTTTTCCTAAATCAATGATTGCCAAAAAATAGTTAATTGTGAAGATCGATGCTCTGAAACAAACCGGCCAATTCCTGAAAATGCACAGCACACTCAGCATACCACTTTTTTTCGCAAAATGATTGTTTGGGAAAAAATAGCAATTATAGCAAACAATAGCAAATTAAGATGCAAGCTGCTCTGAAACCAAATGTCAAATTATAAAAAATTTTTACCCAGTCGAGATAATCACTTTTTTCCAAAATTAATGTCTGACAAGAAGTAGTACATTTTCATGCAAGACGCTCTGAAAACCAACTGTACATTGCTCAAAATGCTTAACGAGGAAATCAATTTATTTCCAAAACGAATGTTTGGCGAAAAATTGCTAATTTAAATGCAAGCTGCTCTGAAACCAAATGGCAAATTATTGAAACTGCTTAACTCGCCGAGATCATCACTTTTTTTCCAAACTGAATGTTTGGCAAGAAATAGTACATTTTCATGCAAACCGCTCTGAAATCAACCTGTAAATTACTCAAAATGCTTAACTCGCCGAGAAAATCACCTTTTTTCCAAAATGAATGTTTGGCACAAACTAGCTACTTTAGATGCAAACTGCTCTGAACCGAAATGGAAAATTACTCAAAATGGTTCATTCGCCGAGATAATCACTTTTTCCCCAAAATGAATATTAGGCATTAAATTGTTAATTTTGATGCAAGCTGACCCCATAAGGAAAATTACTCAAAATAACTCGCCGAGATAATCACTTTTTTCCAAAACGAATTGTTAGCACAAAATGCAAGCTGCTCTGAAAACAAACGGAAAATTTCTCAAAATGGTTAACTCGCCGAGATAATCACTTTTTTTTCCTAAATCAATGATTGCCAAAAAATAGTTAATTGTGAAGATCGATGCTCTGACACAAACCGGCCAATTCCTGAAAATGCACAGCACACTCAGCATACCACTTTCTTTCGCAAAATGATTGTTTGGGAAAAAATAGCAATTATAGCAAACAATAGCAAATTAAGATGCAAGCTGCTCTGAAACCAAATGTCAAATTATAAAAAATGTTTACCCAGTCGAGATAATCACTTTTTTCCAAAATTAATGTCTGACAAGAAGTAGTACATTTTCATGCAAGACGCTCTGAAAACCAACTGTACATTGCTCAAAATGCTTAACGAGGAAATCAATTTCTTTCCAAAACGAATGTTTGGCGAAAAATTGCTAATTTAAATGCAAGCTGCTCTGAAACTTAATGGCAATTATTGAAAATGCTAACTCTCCGAGATAATGACTTGTTTTCCAAAATGAATGAGTGGCAAGAAATAGTACATTTACATGGAAGACGCTCTGACCCCAACCGGAACATTACTCAAAACGCTTGACTCGCCGAGATAATCACTTTTTTTTCCCCAAACGAATGTTTGGGTAAAAATAGCAAATTTAAATTAAGCTGCTCTGAAACCAAATGGCAAATTATTGAAACTGCTTAACTCGCCAAGATCATCACTTTTTTTCCAAACTGAATGTGTGGCAAGAAATAGTACATTTTCATGCAAACCGCTCTGAAATCAACCGGTAAATTACTCAAAATGCTTAACTCGCCGAGAAGATCACTTTTTTCCCAAAATGAATGTTTGGCACAAACTAGCTACTTTAAATGCAAACTGCTCTGAACCGAAATGGAAAATTACTCAACATTGTTCATTCGCCGAGATAATCACTTTTTCCCCAAAATGAATATTAGGCATTAAATTGTTAATTTTGATGCAAGCTGACCCCATAAGGAAAATTACTCAAAATAACTCGCCGAGATAATCACTTTTTTCCAAAACGAATTGTTAGCACAAAATAGTAACTTTAGATGCAAGCTGCTCTGAAAACAAACGGAAAATTTCTCAAAATGGTTAACTCGCCGAGATAATCACTTTTTTTCCTAAATCAATGATTGCCAAAAAATAGTTAATTGTGAAGATCGATGCTCTGAAACAAACCGGCCAATTCCTGAAAATGCACAGCACACTCAGAAGATCACTTTTTTCCGCAAAATGATTGTTTGGGAAAAAATAGCAATTATAGCAAACAATAGCAAATTGAGATGCAAGCTGCTCTGAAACCAAATGTCAAATTATTAAAAATGTTTACCCAGCCGAGATAATCACTTTTTTCCAAAATTAATGTTTGACAAGAAATAGTACATTTTCATGCAAGACGCTCTGAAAACCAACTGTACATTTCTCAAAATGCTTAACGAGGAAATCACTTTCTTTCCAAAACGACTGTTTGGCAAAAAATAGCTAATTTAAATTAAGCTGCTCTGAAACCAAATGGCAATATTTGAAAAGGCTTAACTCGCCGAGATAATGACTTGTTTTCGAAACTGAATGAGTGGCAAGAAATAGTACATTTACATGGAAGACGCTCTGACCCCAACCGGAAAATTACTCAAAATGCTTGACTCGCCGAGATAATCAATTTCTTTCCAAAACGAATGTTTGGGAAAAAATAGGAAATTTAAATTAAGCTGCTCTGAAACCAAATGGCAAATTATTGAAAATGCTTAACTCGCCGAGATCATCACTTTTTTTTCAAAATGAATGTGTGGCAAGAAATAGTACATTTTCATGCAAGACGCTCTGAAATCAACCGGTAAATTACTCAAAATGCTTAACTTGCCGAGAAAATCACTTTTTTCCAAAATGAATGTTTGGCACAAACTAGCTACTTTAAATGCAAACTGCTCTGAACCGAAATGGAAAATTACTCAACATTGTTCATTCGCCGAGATAATCACTTTTTCCCCAAAATGAATATTAGGCATTAAATTGTTAATTTTGATGCAAGCTGACCCCATAAGGAAAATTACTCAAAATAACTCGCCGAGATATTCACTTTTTTCCAAAACAAATTGTTCGCACAAAATAGTAACTTTAGATGCAAGCTGCTCTGAAACCAAACGGAAAATTTCTCATAATGGTTAACTCGCCGAGATAATCACTTTTTTTCCTAAATCAATGATTGCCAAAAAATAGTTAATTGTGAAGATCGATGCTCTGAAACAAACCGGCCAATTCCTGAAAATGCACAGCACACTCAGAAGATCACTTTTTTCCGCAAAATGAATGTTTGGGAAATTATAGCATACAATAGCAAATTGAGACGCAAGCTGCTCTGAAACCAAATGTCAAATTATTAAAAATGTTTACCCAGCCGAGATAATTACTTTTTTCCAAATTTAATGTTTGACAAGAAATAGTACATTTTCATGCAAGACGCTCTGAAAACCAACTGTACATTGCTCAAAATGCTTAACGAGGAAATCAATTTCTTTCCAAAACGAATGTTTGGCGAAAAATTGCTAATTTAAATGCAAGCTGCTCTGAAACCAAATGGCAAATTATTGAAACTGCTTAACTCGCCGAGAAAATCACCTTTTTTCCAAAATGAATGTTTGGCACAAACTAGCTACTTTAGATGCAAACTGCTCTGAACCGAAATGGAAAATTACTCAAAATGGTTCATTCGCCGAGATAATCACTTTTTCCCCAAAATGAATATTAGGCATTAAATTGTTAATTTTGATGCAAGCTGACCCCATAAGGAAAATTACTCAAAATAACTCGCCGAGATAATCACTTTTTCCCAAAACGAATTGTTAGCACAAAATAGTAACTTTAGATGCAAGCTGCTCTGAAAACAAACGGAAAATTTCTCATAATGGTTAACTCGCCGAGATAATCATCTTTTTTCCCTTAATCAATGATTGCCAAAAAATAGTTAATTGTGAAGATCGATGCTCTGAAGCAAACCGGCCAATTCCTGAAAATGCACAGCACACTCCGAAGATCACTTTTTTCCGCAAAATGAATGTTTGGGAAAAAATAGCAATTATAGCAAATTGAGATGCAAGCTGCTCTGAAACCAAATGCCAAATTATTAAAAATGTTTACCCAGCCGAGATAATCAATTTTTTCCAGAATTAATGTTTGACAAGAAATAGTACATTTTCATGCAAGACGTTCTGAAAACCAACTGTACATTTCTTCCAAAATGAATGTTTGGCACAAACTAGCTACTTTAGATGCAAACTGCTCTGAACCGAAATGGAAAATTACTCAAAATGGTTCATTCGCCGAGATAATCACTTTTTCCCCAAAATGAATATTAGGCATTAAATTGTTAATTTTGATGCAAGCTGACCCCATAAGGAAAATTACTCAAAATAACTCGCCGAGATAATCACTTTTTCCCAAAACGAATTGTTAGCACAAAATAGTAACTTTAGATGCAAGCTGCTCTGAAAACAAACGGAAAATTTCTCATAATGGTTAACTCGCCGAGATAATCATTTTTTTTCCCTTAATCAATGATTGCCAAAAAATAGTTAATTGTGAAGATCGATGCTCTGAAGCAAACCGGCCAATTCCTGAAAATGCACAGCATACTCCGAAGATCACTTTTTTCCGCAAAATGAATGTTTGGGAAAAAATAGCAATTATAGCAAATTGAGATGCAAGCTGCTCTGAAACCAAATGCCAAATTATTAAAAATGTTTACCCAGCCGAGATAATCAATTTTTTCCAAAATTAATGTTTGACAAGAAATAGTACATTTTCATGCAAGACGTTCTGAAAACCAACTGTACATTTCTTCCAAAATGAATGTTTGGCACAAACTAGCTACTTTAGATGCAAACTGCTCTGAACCGAAATGGAAAATTACTCAAAATGGTTCATTCGCCGAGATAATCACTTTTTCCCCAAAATGAATATTAGGCATTAAATTGTTAATTTTGATGCAAGCTGCTCTGACCCCCATAAGGAAAATTACTCAAAATAACTTGCCGAGATAATCACTTTTTTCCAAAACGAATTGTTAGCACAAAATGCAAGCTGCTCTGAAAACAAACGGAAAATTTCTCAAAATGGTTAACTCGCCGAGATAATCACTTTTTTTTCTTAAATCAATGATTGCCAAAAAATAGTTAATTGTGAAGATCGATGCTCTGAAACAAACCGGCCAATTCCTGAAAATGCACAGCACACTCAGCATACCACTTTTTTTCGCAAAATGATTGTTTGGGAAAAAATAGCAATTATAGCAAACAATAGCAAATTAAGATGCAAGCTGCTCTGAAACCAAATGTCAAATTATAAAAAATGTTTACCCAGTCGAGATAATCACTTTTTTCCAAAATTAATGTCTGACAAGAAGTAGTACATTTTCATGCAAGACGCTCTGAAAACCAACTGTACATTGCTCAAAATCGCCGAGATAATGACTTGTTTTCGAAACTGAATGAGTGGCAAGAAATAGTACATTTTACATGGAAGACGCTCTGACCCCAACCGGAAAATTACTCAAAATGCTTGACTCGCCGAGATAATCAATTTCTTTCCAAAACGAATGTTTGGGAAAAAATAGGAAATTTAAATTAAGCTGCTCTGAAACCAAATGGCAAATTATTGAAACTGCTTAACTCGCCGAGATCATCACTTTTTTTCCAAACTGAATGTTTGGCAAGAAATAGTACATTTTCATGCAAACCGCTCTGAAATCAACCTGTAAATTACTCAAAATGCTTAACTCGCCGAGAAAATCACCTTTTTTCCAAAATGAATGTTTGGCACAAACTAGCTACTTTAGATGCAAACTGCTCTGAACCGAAATGGAAAATTACTCAAAATAACTTGCCGAGATAATCACTTTTTTCCAAAACGAATTGTTAGCACAAAATAGTAACTTTAGATGCAAGCTGCTCTGAAAACAAACGGAAAATTTCTCAAAATGGTTAACTCGCCGAGATAATCACTTTTTTTCCTAAATCAATCATTGCCAAAAAATAGTTAATTGTGAAGATCGATGCTCTGAAACAAACCGGCCAATGCCTGAAAATGCACAGCACACTCAGAAGATCACTTTTTTCCGCAAAATGAATGTTTGGGAAAAAATAGCAATTATAGCAAACAATAGCAAATTGAGATGCAAGCTGCTCTGAAACCAAATGTCAAATTATTAAAAATGTTTACCCAGCCGAGATAATCACTTTTTTCCAAAATTAATGTCTGACAAGACATGCAAGACGCTCTGAAAACCAACTGTACATTGCTCAAAATGCTTAACGAGGAAATCAATTTCTTTCCAAAACGAATGTTTGGCGAAAAATTGCTAATTTAAATGCAAGCTGCTCTGAAACTTAATGGCAATTATTGAAAATGCTAACTCTCCGAGATAATGACTTGTTTTCCAAACTGAATGAGTGGCAAGAAATAGTACATTTACATGGAAGACGCTCTGACCCCAACCGGTAAATTACTCAAAATGCTTAACTCGCCGAGAAAATCACTTTTTTCCAAAATGAATGTTTGGCACAAACTAGCTACTTTAAATGCAAACTGCTCTGAACCGAAATGGAAAATTACTCAACATTGTTCATTCGCCGAGATAATCACTTTTTCCCCAAAATGAATATTAGGCATTAAATTGTTAATTTTGATGCAAGCTGACCCCATAAGGAAAATTACTCAAAGTAACTCGCCGAGATATTCACTTTTTTCCAAAACAAATTGTTAGCACAAAATAGTAACTTTAGATGCAAGCTGCTCTGAAACCAAACGGAAAATTTCTCATAATGGTTAACTCGCCGAGATAATCACTTTTTTTCCTAAATCAATGATTGCCAAAAAATAGTTAATTGTGAAGATCGATGCTCTGAAACAAACCGGCCAATTCCTGAAAATGCACAGCACACTCAGAAGATCACTTTTTTCCGCAAAATGAATGTTTGGGAAAAAATGGCAATTATAGCAAACAATAGCAAATTGAGACGCAAGCTGCTCTGAAACCAAATGTCAAATTATTAAAAATGTTTACGCAGCCGAGATAATAACTTTTTTCCAAATTTAAGGTTTGACAAGAAATAGTACATTTTCATGCAAGACGCTCTGAAAACCAACTGTACATTGCTCAAAATGCTTAACGAGGAAATCAATTTCTTTCCAAAACGAATGTTTGGCGAAAAATTGCTAATTTAAATGCAAGCTGCTCTGAAACCAAATGGCAATTATTGAAACTGCTTAACTCGCCGAGATCATCACTTTTTTTCCAAACTGAATGTTTGGCAAGAAATAGTACATTTTCATGCAAACCGCTCTGAAATCAACCTGTAAATTACTCAAAATGCTTAACTCGCCGAGAAAATCACCTTTTTTCCAAAATGAATGTTTGGCACAAACTAGCTACTTTAGATGCAAACTGCTCTGAACCGAAATGGAAAATTACTCAAAATAACTTGCCGAGATAATCACTTTTTTCCAAAACGAATTGTTAGCACAAAATGCAAGCTGCTCTGAAAACAAACGGAAAATTTCTCAAAATGGTTAACTCGCCGAGATAATCATTTTTTTTCCCTTAATCAATGATTGCCAAAAAATAGTTAATTGTGAAGATCGATGCTC
The DNA here is from genome assembly GCF_047496885.1 of Scyliorhinus torazame. Classification (NCBI taxonomy): domain Eukaryota; kingdom Metazoa; phylum Chordata; class Chondrichthyes; order Carcharhiniformes; family Scyliorhinidae; genus Scyliorhinus; species Scyliorhinus torazame. Next base: position 14,625 of record NW_027309355.1, on the reverse strand, counting down.
TGAAGCAAACCGGCCAATTCCTGAAAATGCACAGCACACTCCGAAGATCACTTTTTTCCGCAAAATGAATGTTTGGGAAAAAATAGCAATTATAGCAAATTGAGATGCAAGCTGCTCTGAAACCAAATGCCAAATTATTAAAAATGTTTACCCAGCCGAGATAATCAATTTTTTCCAAAATTAATGTTTGACAAGAAATAGTACATTTTCATGCAAGACGTTCTGAAAACCAACTGTACATTTCTTCCAAAATGAATGTTTGGCACAAACTAGCTACTTTAGATGCAAACTGCTCTGAACCGAAATGGAAAAATACTCAAAATGGTTCATTCGCCGAGATAATAACTTTTTCCCCAAAATGAATATTAGGCATTAAATTGTTAATTTTGATGCAAGCTGACCCCATAAGGAAAATTACTCAAAATAACTCGCCGAGATAATCACTTTTTCCCAAAACGAATTGTTAGCACAAAATAGTAACTTTAGATGCAAGCTGCTCTGAAAACAAACGGAAAATTTCTCATAATGGTTAACTCGCCGAGATAATCATTTTTTTTTCCCTTAATCAATGATTGCCAAAAAATAGTTAATTGTGAAGATCGATGCTCTGAAGCAAACCGGCCAATTCCTGAAAATGCACAGCATACTCCGAAGATCACTTTTTTCCGCAAAATGAATGTTTGGGAAAAAATAGCAATTATAGCAAATTGAGATGCAAGCTGCTCTGAAACCAAATGCCAAATTATTAAAAATGTTTACCCAGCCGAGATAATCAATTTTTTCCAAAATTAATGTTTGACAAGAAATAGTACATTTTCATGCAAGACGTTCTGAAAACCAACTGTACATTTCTTCCAAAATGAATGTTTGGCACAAACTAGCTACTTTAGATGCAAACTGCTCTGAACCGAAATGGAAAATTACTCAAAATGGTTCATTCGCCGAGATAATCACTTTTTCCCCAAAATGAATATTAGGCATTAAATTGTTAATTTTGATGCAAGCTGCTCTGACCCCCATAAGGAAAATTACTCAAAATAACTTGCCGAGATAATCACTTTTTTCCAAAACGAATTGTTAGCACAAAATGCAAGCTGCTCTGAAAACAAACGGAAAATTTCTCAAAATGGTTAACTCGCCGAGATAATCACTTTTTTTTCTTAAATCAATGATTGCCAAAAAAAAGTTAATTGTGAAGATCGATGCTCTGAAACAAACCGGCCAATTCCTGAAAATGCACAGCACACTCAGCATACCACTTTTTTTCGCAAAATGATTGTTTGGGAAAAAATAGCAATTATAGCAAACAATAGCAAATTAAGATGCAAGCTGCTCTGAAACCAAATGTCAAATTATAAAAAATGTTTACCCAGTCGAGATAATCACTTTTTTCCAAAATTAATGTCTGACAAGAAGTAGTACATTTTCATGCAAGACGCTCTGAAAACCAACTGTACATTGCTCAAAATCGCCGAGATAATGACTTGTTTTCGAAACTGAATGAGTGGCAAGAAATAGTACATTTACATGGAAGACGCTCTGACCCCAACCGGAAAATTACTCAAAATGCTTGACTCGCCGAGATAATCAATTTCTTTCCAAAACGAATGTTTGGGAAAAAATAGGAAATTTAAATTAAGCTGCTCTGAAACCAAATGGCAAATTATTGAAACTGCTTAACTCGCCGAGATCATCACTTTTTTTCCAAACTGAATGTTTGGCAAGAAATAGTACATTTTCATGCAAACCGCTCTGAAATCAACCTGTAAATTACTCAAAATGCTTAACTCGCCGAGAAAATCACCTTTTTTCCAAAATGAATGTTTGGCACAAACTAGCTACTTTAGATGCAAACTGCTCTGAACCGAAATGGAAAATTACTCAAAATAACTTGCCGAGATAATCACTTTTTTCCTCAACGAATTGTTAGCACAAAATAGTAACTTTAGATGCAAGCTGCTCTGAAAACAAACGGAAAATTTCTCAAAATGGTTAACTCGCCGAGATAATCACTTTTTTTCCTAAATCAATCATTGCCAAAAAATAGTTAATTGTGAAGATCGATGCTCTGAAACAAACCGGCCAATGCCTGAAAATGCACAGCACACTCAGAAGATCACTTTTTTCCGCAAAATGAATGTTTGGGAAAAAATAGCAATTATAGCAAACAATAGCAAATTGAGATGCAAGCTGCTCTGAAACCAAATGTCAAATTATTAAAAATGTTTACCCAGCCGAGATAATCACTTTTTTCCAAAATTAATGTCTGACAAGACATGCAAGACGCTCTGAAAACCAACTGTACATTGCTCAAAATGCTTAACGAGGAAATCAATTTCTTTCCAAAACGAATGTTTGGCGAAAAATTGCTAATTTAAATGCAAGCTGCTCTGAAACTTAATGGCAATTATTGAAAATGCTAACTCTCCGAGATAATGACTTGTTTTCCAAACTGAATGAGTGGCAAGAAATAGTACATTTACATGGAAGACGCTCTGACCCCAACCGGTAAATTACTCAAAATGCTTAACTCGCCGAGAAAATCACTTTTTTCCAAAATGAATGTTTGGCACAAACTAGCTACTTTAAATGCAAACTGCTCTGAACCGAAATGGAAAATTACTCAACATTGTTCATTCGCCGAGATAATCACTTTTTCCCCAAAATGAATATTAGGCATTAAATTGTTAATTTTGATGCAAGCTGACCCCATAAGGAAAATTACTCAAAGTAACTCGCCGAGATATTCACTTTTTTCCAAAACAAATTGTTAGCACAAAATAGTAACTTTAGATGCAAGCTGCTCTGAAACCAAACGGAAAATTTCTCATAATGGTTAACTCGCCGAGATAATCACTTTTTTTCCTAAATCAATGATTGCCAAAAAATAGTTAATTGTGAAGATCGATGCTCTGAAACAAACCGGCCAATTCCTGAAAATGCACAGCACACTCAGAAGATCACTTTTTTCCGCAAAATGAATGTTTGGGAAAAAATGGCAATTATAGCAAACAATAGCAAATTGAGACGCAAGCTGCTCTGAAACCAAATGTCAAATTATTAAAAATGTTTACGCAGCCGAGATAATAACTTTTTTCCAAATTTAAGGTTTGACAAGAAATAGTACATTTTCATGCAAGACGCTCTGAAAACCAACTGTACATTGCTCAAAATGCTTAACGAGGAAATCAATTTCTTTCCAAAACGAATGTTTGGCGAAAAATTGCTAATTTAAATGCAAGCTGCTCTGAAACCAAATGGCAATTATTGAAACTGCTTAACTCGCCGAGATCATCACTTTTTTTCCAAACTGAATGTTTGGCAAGAAATAGTACATTTTCATGCAAACCGCTCTGAAATCAACCTGTAAATTACTCAAAATGCTTAACTCGCCGAGAAAATCACCTTTTTTCCAAAATGAATGTTTGGCACAAACTAGCTACTTTAGATGCAAACTGCTCTGAACCGAAATGGAAAATTACTCAAAATAACTTGCCGAGATAATCACTTTTTTCCAAAACGAATTGTTAGCACAAAATGCAAGCTGCTCTGAAAACAAACGGAAAATTTCTCAAAATGGTTAACTCGCCGAGATAATCATTTTTTTTCCCTTAATCAATGATTGCCAAAAAATAGTTAATTGTGAAGATCGATGCTCTGAAGCAAACCGGCCAATTCCTGAAAATGCACAGCACACTCCGAAGATCACTTTTTTCCGCAAAATGAATGTTTGGGAAAAAATAGCAATTATAGCAAATTGAGATGCAAGCTGCTCTGAAACCAAATGCCAAATTATTAAAAATGTTTACCCAGCCGAGATAATCAATTTTTTCCAAAATTAATGTTTGACAAGAAATAGTACATTTTCATGCAAGACGTTCTGAAAACCAACTGTACATTTCTTCCAAAATGAATGTTTGGCACAAACTAGCTACTTTAGATGCAAACTGCTCTGAACCGAAATGGAAAAATACTCAAAATGGTTCATTCGCCGAGATAATAACTTTTTCCCCAAAATGAATATTAGGCATTAAATTGTTAATTTTGATGCAAGCTGACCCCATAAGGAAAATTACTCAAAATAACTCGCCGAGATAATCACTTTTTCCCAAAACGAATTGTTAGCACAAAATAGTAACTTTAGATGCAAGCTGCTCTGAAAACAAACGGAAAATTTCTCATAATGGTTAACTCGCCGAGATAATCATTTTTTTTCCCTTAATCAATGATTGCCAAAAAATAGTTAATTGTGAAGATCGATGCTCTGAAGCAAACCGGCCAATTCCTGAAAATGCACAGCATACTCCGAAGATCACTTTTTTCCGCAAAATGAATGTTTGGGAAAAAATAGCAATTATAGCAAATTGAGATGCAAGCTGCTCTGAAACCAAATGCCAAATTATTAAAAATGTTTACCCAGCCGAGATAATCAATTTTTTCCAAAATTAATGTTTGACAAGAAATAGTACATTTTCATGCAAGACGTTCTGAAAACCAACTGTACATTTCTTCCAAAATGAATGTTTGGCACAAACTAGCTACTTTAGATGCAAACTGCTCTGAACCGAAATGGAAAATTACTCAAAATGGTTCATTCGCCGAGATAATCACTTTTTCCCCAAAATGAATATTAGGCATTAAATTGTTAATTTTGATGCAAGCTGCTCTGACCCCCATAAGGAAAATTACTCAAAATAACTTGCCGAGATAATCACTTTTTTCCAAAACGAATTGTTAGCACAAAATGCAAGCTGCTCTGAAAACAAACGGAAAATTTCTCAAAATGGTTAACTCGCCGAGATAATCACTTTTTTTTCTTAAATCAATGATTGCCAAAAAATAGTTAATTGTGAAGATCGATGCTCTGAAACAAACCGGCCAATTCCTGAAAATGCACAGCACACTCAGCATACCACTTTTTTTCGCAAAATGATTGTTTGGGAAAAAATAGCAATTATAGCAAACAATAGCAAATTAAGATGCAAGCTGCTCTGAAACCAAATGTCAAATTATAAAAAATGTTTACCCAGTCGAGATAATCACTTTTTTCCAAAATTAATGTCTGACAAGAAGTAGTACATTTTCATGCAAGACGCTCTGAAAACCAACTGTACATTGCTCAAAATGCTTAACGAGGAAATCAATTTATTTCCAAAACGAATGTTTGGCGAAAAATTGCTAATTTAAATGCAAGCTGCTCTGAAACTTAATGGCAATTATTGAAAATGCTAACTCTCCGAGATAATGACTTGTTTTCCAAAATGAATGAGTGGCAAGAAATTGTACATTTACATGGAAGACGCTCTGACCCCAACCGGAACATTACTCAAAACGCTTGACTCGCCGAGATAATCACTTTTTTTTCCCCAAACGAATGTTTGGGTAAAAATAGCAAATTTAAATTAAGCTGCTCTGAAACCAAATGGCAAATTATTGAAACTGCTTAACTCGCCAAGATCATCACTTTTTTTCCAAACTGAATGTGTGGCAAGAAATAGTACATTTTCATGCAAGCCGCTCTGAAATCAACCGGTAAATTACTCAAAATGCTTAACTCGCCGAGAAGATCACTTTTTTTCCAAAATGAATGTTTGGCACAAACTAGCTACTTTAGATGCAAACTGCGCTGAACCGAAATGGAAAAATACTCAAAATGGTTCATTCGCCGAGATAATCACTTTTTCCCCAAAATGAATATTAGGCATTAAATTGTTAATTTTGATGCAAGCTGACCCCCATAAGGAAAATTACTCAAAATAACTCGCCGAGATATTCACTTTTTTCCAAAACAAATTGTTAGCACAAAATAGTAACTTTAGATGCAAGCTGCTCTGAAAACCAACGGAAAATTTCTCAAAATGGTTAACTCGCCGAGATAATCACTTTTTTTCCTAAATCAATGATTGCCAAAAAATAGTTAATTGTGAAGATCGATGCTCTGAAACAAACCGGCCAATTCCTGAAAATGCACAGCACACTCAGAAGATCACTTTTTTTCCGCAAAATGAATGTTTGGGAAAAAATAGCAATTATAGCAAACAATAGCAAATTGAGATGCAAGCTGCTCTGAAACCAAATGTCAAATTATTAAAAATGTTTACCCAGCCGAGATAATCACTTTTTTCCAAAATTAATGTCTGACAAGAAATAGTACATTTTCATGCAAGACGCTCTGAAAACCAACTGTACATTTCTCAAAATGCTTAACGAGGAAATCACTTTCTTTCCAAAACGACTGTTTGGCAAAAAATAGCTAATTTAAATTAAGCTGCTCTGAAACCAAATGGCAATATTTGAAAAGGCTTAACTCGCCGAGATAATGACTTGTTTTCGAAACTGAATGAGTGGCAAGAAATAGTACATTTACATGGAAGACGCTCTGACCCCAACCGGAAAATTACTCAAAATGCTTGACTCGCCGAGATAATCAATTTCTTTCAAAAACGAATGTTTGGGAAAAAATAGGAAATTTAAATTAAGCTGCTCTGAAACCAAATGGCAAATTATTGAAAATGCTTAACTCGCCGAGATCATCACTTTTTTTTCAAAATGAATGTGTGGCAAGAAATAGTACATTTTCATGCAAGACGCTCTGAAATCAACCGGTAAATTACTCAAAATGCTTAACTCGCCGAGAAAATCACTTTTTTCCAAAATGAATGTTTGGCACAAACTAGCTACTTTAAATGCAAACTGCTCTGAACCGAAATGGAAAATTACTCAACATTGTTCATTCGCCGAGATAATCACTTTTTCCCCAAAATGAATATTAGGCATTAAATTGTTAATTTTGATGCAAGCTGACCGCATAAGGAAAATTACTCAAAATAACTCGCCGAGATAATCACTTTTTTCCAAACCGAATTGTTAGCACAAAATAGTAACTTTAGATGCAAGCTGCTCTGAAAACAAACGGAAAATTTCTCAAAATGGTTAACTCGCCGAGATAATCACTTTTTTTCCTAAATCAATGATTGCCAAAAAATAGTTAATTGTGAAGATCGATGCTCTGAAACAAACCGGCCAATTCCTGAAAATGCACAGCACACTCAGAAGATCACTTTTTTCCGCAAAATGATTGTTTGGGAAAAAATAGCAATTATAGCAAACAATAGCAAATTGAGATGCAAGCTGCTCTGAAACCAAATGTCAAATTATTAAAAATGTTTACCCAGCCGAGATAATTACTTTTTTCCAAATTTAATGTTTGACAAGAAATAGTACATTTTCATGCAAACCGCTCTGAAATCAACCTGTAAATTACTCAAAATGCTTAACTCGCCGAGAAAATCACCTTTTTTCCAAAATGAATGTTTGGCACAAACTAGCTACTTTAGATGCAAACTGCTCTGAACCGAAATGGAAAATTACTCAAAATTGTTCATTCGCCGAGATAATCACTTTTTCCCCAAAATGAATATTAGGCATTAAATTGTTAATTTTGATGCAAGCTGACCCCATAAGGAAAATTACTCAAAATAACTCGCCGAGATAATCACGTTTTTCCAAAACGAATTGTTAGCACAAAATAGTAACTTTAGATGCAAGCTGCTCTGAAAACAAACGGAAAATTTCTCAAAATGGTTAACTCGCCGAGATAATCACTTTTTTTCCTAAATCAATGATTGCCAAAAAATAGTTAATTGTGAAGATCGATGCTCTGAAACAAACCGGCCAATGTCTGAAAATGCACAGCACACTCAGAAGATCACTTTTTTCCGCAAAATGAATGTTTGGGAAAAAATAGCAATTATAGCAAACAATAGCAAATTGAGATGCAAGCTGCTCTGAAACCAAATGTCAAATTATTAAAAATGTTTACCCAGCCGAGATAATCACTTTTTTCCAAAATTAATGTCTGACAAGACATGCAAGACGCTCTGAAAACCAACTGTACATTGCTCAAAATGCTTAACGAGGAAATCAATTTATTTCCAAAACGAATGTTTGGCGAAAAATTGCTAATTTAAATGCAAGCTGCTCTGAAACTTAATGGCAATTATTGAAAATGCTAACTCTCCGAGATAATGACTTGTTTTCCAAACTGAATGAGTGGCAAGAAATAGTACATTTACATGGAAGACGCTCTGACCCCAACCGGTAAATTACTCAAAATGCTTAACTCGCCGAGAAAATCACTTTTTTCCAAAATGAATGTTTGGCACAAGCTAGCTACTTTAAATGCAAACTGCTCTGAACCGAAATGGAAAATTACTCAACATTGTTCATTCGCCGAGATAATCACTTTTTCCCCAAAATGAATATTAGGCATTAAATTGTTAATTTTGATGCAAGCTGACCCCATAAGGAAAATTACTCAAAGTAACTCGCCGAGATATTCACTTTTTTCCAAAACAAATTGTTAGCACAAAATAGTAACTTTAGATGCAAGCTGCTCTGAAACCAAACGGAAAATTTCTCATAATGGTTAACTCGCCGAGATAATCACTTTTTTTCGTAAATGAATGATTGCCAAAAAATAGTTAATTGTGAAGATCGATGCTCTGAAACAAACCGGCCAATTCCTGAAAATGCACAGCACACTCAGAAGATCACTTTTTTCCGCAAAATGAATGTTTGGGAAAAAATAGCAATTATAGCAAACAATAGCAAATTGAGACGCAAGCTGCTCTGAAACCAAATGTCAAATTATTAAAAATGTTTACGCAGCCGAGATAATTACTTTTTTCCAAATTTAAGGTTTGACAAGAAATAGTACATTTTCATGCAAGACGCTCTGAAAACCAACTGTACATTGCTCAAAATGCTTAACGAGGAAATCAATTTCTTTCCAAAACGAATGTTTGGCGAAAAATTGCTAATTTAAATGCAAGCTGCTCTGAAACCAAATGGCAAATTATTGAAACTGCTTAACTCGCCGAGATCATCACTTTTTTTCCAAACTGAATGTTTGGCAAGAAATAGTACATTTTCATGCAAACCGCTCTGAAATCAACCTGTAAATTACTCAAAATGCTTAACTCGCCGAGAAAATCACCTTTTTTCCAAAATGAATGTTTGGCACAAACTAGCTACTTTAGATGCAAACTGCTCTGAACCGAAATGGAAAATTACTCAAAATAACTTGCCGAGATAATCACTTTTTTCCAAAACGAATTGTTAGCACAAAATGCAAGCTGCTCTGAAAACAAACGGAAAATTTCTCAAAATGGTTAACTCGCCGAGATAATCATTTTTTTTCCCTTAATCAACGATTGCCAAAAAATAGTTAATTGTGAAGATCGATGCTCTGAAGCAAACCGGCCAATTCCTGAAAATGCACAGCACACTCCGAAGATCACTTTTTTCCGCAAAATGAATGTTTGGGAAAAAATAGCAATTATAGCAAATTGAGATGCAAGCTGCTCTGAAACCAAATGCCAAATTATTAAAAATGTTTACCCAGCCGAGATAATCAATTTTTTCCAAAATTAATGTTTGACAAGAAATAGTACATTTTCATGCAAGACGTTCTGAAAACCAACTGTACATTTCTTCCAAAATGAATGTTTGGCACAAACTAGCTACTTTAGATGCAAACTGCTCTGAACCGAAATGGAAAATTACTCAAAATGGTTCATTCGCCGAGATAATCACTTTTTCCCCAAAATGAATATTAGGCATTAAATTGTTAATTTTGATGCAAGCTGACCCCATAAGGAAAATTACTCAAAATAACTCGCCGAGATAATCACTTTTTCCCAAAACGAATTGTTAGCACAAAATAGTAACTTTAGATGCAAGCTGCTCTGAAAACAAACGGAAAATTTCTCATAATGGTTAACTCGCCGAGATAATCATTTTTTTTCCCTTAATCAATGATTGCCAAAAAATAGTTAATTGTGAAGATCGATGCTCTGAAGCAAACCGGCCAATTCCTGAAAATGCACAGCATACTCCGAAGATCACTTTTTTCCGCAAAATGAATGTTTGGGAAAAAATAGCAATTATAGCAAATTGAGATGCAAGCTGCTCTGAAACCAAATGCCAAATTATTAAAAATGTTTACCCAGCCGAGATAATCAATTTTTTCCAAAATTAATGTTTGACAAGAAATAGTACATTTTCATGCAAGACGTTCTGAAAACCAACTGTACATTTCTTCCAAAATGAATGTTTGGCACAAACTAGCTACTTTAGATGCAAACTGCTCTGAACCGAAATGGAAAATTACTCAAAATGGTTCATTCGCCGAGATAATCACTTTTTCCCCAAAATGAATATTAGGCATTAAATTGTTAATTTTGATGCAAGCTGCTCTGACCCCCATAAGGAAAATTACTCAAAATAACTTGCCGAGATAATCACTTTTTTCCAAAACGAATTGTTAGCACAAAATGCAAGCTGCTCTGAAAACAAACGGAAAATTTCTCGCCGAGATAATCACTTTTTTTTCTTAAATCAATGATTGCCAAAAAATAGTTAATTGTGAAGATCGATGCTCTGAAACAAACCGGCCAATTCCTGAAAATGCACAGCACACTCAGCATACCACTTTTTTTCGCAAAATGATTGTTTGGGAAAAAATAGCAATTATAGCAAACAATAGCAAATTAAGATGCAAGCTGCTCTGAAACCAAATGTCAAATTATAAAAAATGTTTACCCAGTCGAGATAATCACTTTTTTCCAAAATTAATGTCTGACAAGAAGTAGTACATTTTCATGCAAGACGCTCTGAAAACCAACTGTACATTGCTCAAAATGCTTAACGAGGAAATCAATTTATTTCCAAAACGAATGTTTGGCGAAAAATTGCTAATTTAAATGCAAGCTGCTCTGAAACTTAATCGCAATTATTGAAAATGCTAACTCTCCGAGATAATGACTTGTTTTCCAAAATGAATGAGTGGCAAGAAATTGTACATTTACATGGAAGACGCTCTGACCCCAACCGGAACATTACTCAAAACGCTTGACTCGCCGAGATAATCACTTTTTTTTCCCCAAACGAATGTTTGGGTAAAAATAGCAAATTTAAATTAAGCTGCTCTGAAACCAAATGGCAAATTATTGAAACTGCTTAACTCGCCAAGATCATCACTTTTTTTCCAAACTGAATGTGTGGCAAGAAATAGTACATTTTCATGCAAGCCGCTCTGAAATCAACCGGTAAATTACTCAAAATGCTTAACTCGCCGAGAAGATCACTTTTTTTCCAAAATGAATGTTTGGCACAAACTAGCTACTTTAGATGCAAACTGCGCTGAACCGAAATGGAAAAATACTCAAAATGGTTCATTCGCCGAGATAATCACTTTTTCCCCAAAATGAATATTAGGCATTAAATTGTTAATTTTGATGCAAGCTGACCCCATAAGGAAAATTACTCAAAATAACTCGCCGAGATATTCACTTTTTTCCAAAACAAATTGTTAGCACAAAATAGTAACTTTAGATGCAAGCTGCTCTGAAAACAAACGGAAAATTTCTCAAAATGGTTAACTCGCCGAGATAATCACTTTTTTTCCTAAATCAATGATTGCCAAAAAATAGTTAATTGTGAAGATCGATGCTCTGAAACAAACCGGCCAATTCCTGAAAATGCACAGCACACTCAGAAGATCACTTTTTTTCCGCAAAATGAATGTTTGGGAAAAAATAGCAATTATAGCAAACAATAGCAAATTGAGATGCAAGCTGCTCTGAAACCAAATGTCAAATTATTAAAAATGTTTACCCAGCCGAGATAATCACTTTTTTCCAAAATTAATGTCTGACAAGAAATAGTACATTTTCATGCAAGACGCTCTGAAAACCAACTGTACATTTCTCAAAATGCTTAACGAGGAAATCACTTTCTTTCCAAAACGACTGTTTGGCAAAAAATAGCTAATTTAAATTAAGCTGCTCTGAAACCAAATGGCAATATTTGAAAAGGCTTAACTCGCCGAGATAATGACTTGTTTTCGAAACTGAATGAGTGGCAAGAAATAGTACATTTACATGGAAGACGCTCTGACCCCAACCGGAAAATTACTCAAAATGCTTGACTCGCCGAGATAATCAATTTCTTTCCAAAACGAATGTTTGGGAAAAAATAGGAAATTTAAATTAAGCTGCTCTGAAACCAAATGGCAAATTATTGAAAATGCTTAACTCGCCGAGATCATCACTTTTTTTTCAAAATGAATGTGTGGCAAGAAATAGTACATTTTCATGCAAGACGCTCTGAAATCAACCGGTAAATTACTCAAAATGCTTAACTCGCCGAGAAAATCACTTTTTTCCAAAATGAATGTTTGGCACAAACTAGCTACTTTAAATGCAAACTGCTCTGAACCGAAATGGAAAATTACTCAACATTGTTCATTCGCCGAGATAATCACTTTTTCCCCAAAATGAATATTAGGCATTAAATTGTTAATTTTGATGCAAGCTGACCGCATAAGGAAAATTACTCAAAATAACTCGCCGAGATAATCACTTTTTTCCAAACCGAATTGTTAGCACAAAATAGTAACTTTAGATGCAAGCTGCTCTGAAAACAAACGGAAAATTTCTCAAAATGGTTAACTCGCCGAGATAATCACTTTTTTTCCTAAATCAATGATTGCCAAAAAATAGTTAATTGTGAAGATCGATGCTCTGAAACAAACCGGCCAATTCCTGAAAATGCACAGCACACTCAGAAGATCACTTTTTTCCGCAAAATGATTGTTTGGGAAAAAATAGCAATTATAGCAAACAATAGCAAATTGAGATGCAAGCTGCTCTGAAACCAAATGTCAAATTATTAAAAATGTTTACCCAGCCGAGATAATTACTTTTTTCCAAATTTAATGTTTGACAAGAAATAGTACATTTTCATGCAAACCGCTCTGAAATCAACCTGTAAATTACTCAAAATGCTTAACTCGCCGAGAAAATCACCTTTTTTCCAAAATGAATGTTTGGCACAAACTAGCTACTTTAGATGCAAACTGCTCTGAACCGAAATGGAAAATTACTCAAAATTGTTCATTCGCCGAGATAATCACTTTTTCCCCAAAATGAATATTAGGCATTAAATTGTTAATTTTGATGCAAGCTGACCCCATAAGGAAAATTACTCAAAATAACTCGCCGAGATAATCACGTTTTTCCAAAACGAATTGTTAGCACAAAATAGTAACTTTAGATGCAAGCTGCTCTGAAAACAAACGGAAAATTTCTCAAAATGGTTAACTCGCCGAGATAATCACTTTTTTTCCTAAATCAATGATTGCCAAAAAATAGTTAATTGTGAAGATCGATGCTCTGAAACATGCCGGCCAATGCCTGAAAATGCACAGCACACTCAGAAGATCACTTTTTTCCGCAAAATGAATGTTTGGGAAAAAATAGCAATTATAGCAAACAATAGCAAATTGAGATGCAAGCTGCTCTGAAACCAAATGTCAAATTATTAAAAATGTTTACCCAGCCGAGATAATCACTTTTTTCCAAAATTAATGTCTGACAAGACATGCAAGACGCTCTGAAAACCAACTGTACATTGCTCAAAATGCTTAACGAGGAAATCAATTTCTTTCCAAAACGAATGTTTGGCGAAAAATTGCTAATTTAAATGCAAGCTGCTCTGAAACTTAATGGCAATTATTGAAAATGCTAACTCTCCGAGATAATGACTTGTTTTCCAAACTGAATGAGTGGCAAGAAATAGTACATTTACATGGAAGACGCTCTGACCCCAACCGGTAAATTACTCAAAATGCTTAACTCGCCGAGAAAATCACTTTTTTCCAAAATGAATGTTTGGCACAAACTAGCTACTTTAAATGCAAACTGCTCTGAACCGAAATGGAAAATTACTCAACATTGTTCATTCGCCGAGATAATCACTTTTTCCCCAAAATGAATATTAGGCATTAAATTGTTAATTTTGATGCAAGCTGACCCCATAAGGAAAATTACTCAAAGTAACTCGCCGAGATATTCACTTTTTTCCAAAACAAATTGTTAGCACAAAATAGTAACTTTAGATGCAAGCTGCTCTGAAACCAAACGGAAAATTTCTCATAATGGTTAACTCGCCGAGATAATCACTTTTTTTCCTAAATGAATGATTGCCAAAAAATAGTTAATTGTGAAGATCGATGCTCTGAAACAAACCGGCCAATTCCTGAAAATGCACAGCACACTCAGAAGATCACTTTTTTCCGCAAAATGAATGTTTGGGAAAAAATAGCAATTATAGCAAACAATAGCAAATTGAGACGCAAGCTGCTCTGAAACCAAATGTCAAATTATTAAAAATGTTTACGCAGCCGAGATAATTACTTTTTTCCAAATTTAAGGTTTGACAAGAAATAGTACATTTTCATGCAAGACGCTCTGAAAACCAACTGTACATTGCTCAAAATGCTTAACGAGGAAATCAATTTCTTTCCAAAACGAATGTTTGGCGAAAAATTGCTAATTTAAATGCAAGCTGCTCTGAAACCAAATGGCAAATTATTGAAACTGCTTAACTCGCCGAGATCATCACTTTTTTTCCAAACTGAATGTTTGGCAAGAAATAGTACATTTTCATGCAAACCGCTCTGAAATCAACCTGTAAATTACTCAAAATGCTTAACTCGCCGAGAAAATCACCTTTTTTCCAAAATGAATGTTTGGCACAAACTAGCTACTTTAGATGCAA
>NW_027309354.1:0-39165 GCF_047496885.1 Scyliorhinus torazame | reverse complement strand
TCAGTGTCCCACTGTACACTCCTGTCAGTCCCCACTGTACACTCCTGTCAGTGTCCCACTGTACACTCCTGTCAGTCCCCACTGTACACTCCTGTCAGTGTCCCACTGTACACTCCTGTCAGTGTCCCACTGTACACTCCTGTCAGTGTCCCCACTGTACACTCCTGTCAGTCCCCACTGTACACTCCTGTCAGTCCCCCACTGTACAATCCTGTCAGTCCCCACTGTACACTCCTGTCAGTCCCACTGTACACTCCTGTCAGTCCCCACTGTACACTCCTGTCAGTCCCCACTGTACACTCCTGTCAGTGTCCCCACTGTACACTCCTGTCAGTGTCCCCACTGTACACTCCTGTCAGTCCCCACTGTACACTCCTGTCAGTCCCCACTGTACACTCCTGTCAGTCCCCACTGTACACTCCTGTCAGTGTCCCCACTGTACACTCCTGTCAGTGTCCCCACTGTACACTCCTGTCAGTCCCCACTGTACACTCCTGTCAGTCCCCACTGTACACTCCTGTCAGTCCCCACTGTACACTCCTGTCAGTGTCCCACTGTACACTCCTGTCAGTGTCCCACTGTACACTCCTGTCAGTGTCCCACTGTACACTCCTGTCAGTGTCCCACTGTACACTCCTGTCAGTCCCCACTGTACACTCCTGTCAGTGTCCCACTGTACACTCCTGTCAGTGTCCCACTGTACACTCCTGTCAGTGACCCACTGTACACTCCTGTCAGTGTCCCCACTGTACACTCCTGTCAGTGTCCCACTGTACACTCCTGTCAGTGTCCCACTGTACACTCCTGTCAGTGTCCCACTGTACACTCCTGTCAGTGTCCCCACTGTACACTCCTGTCAGTCCCCACTGTACACTCCTGTCAGTGTCCCACTGTACACTCCTGTCAGTGTCCCCACTGTACACTCCTGTCAGTCCCCACTGTACACTCCTGTCAGTGTCCCACTGTACACTCCTGTCAGTGTCCCCACTGTACACTCCTGTCAGTGTCCCACTGTACACTCCTGTCAGTTCCCCACTGTACACTCCTGTCAGTCCCCACTGTACACCTCCTGTCAGTGTCCCACTGTACACTCCTGTCAGTCCCCACTGTACACTCCTGTCAGTGTCCCACTGTACACTCCTGTCAGTCCCCACTGTACACTCCTGTCAGTGTCCCCAACTGTACACTCCTGTCAGTGTCCCACTGTACACTCCTGTCAGTCCCCACTGTACACTCCTGTCAGTGTCCCACTGTACACTCCTGTCAGTCCCCACTGTACACTCCTGTCAGTCCCCACTGTACACTCCTGTCAGTGTCCCACTGTACACTCCTGTCAGTGTCCCACTGTACACTCCTGTCAGTCCCCCACTGTACACTCCTGTAGGTGTCCCACTGTACACTCCTGTCAGTCCCCACTGTACACTCCTGTCAGTCCCCACTGTACACTCCTGTCAGTCCCCACTGTACACTCCTGTCAGTGTCCCCACTGTACACTCCTGTCAGTGTCCCACTGTACACTCCTGTCAGTGTCCCACTGTACACTCCTGTCAGTGTCCCACTGTACACTCCTGTCAGTGTCCCACTGTACACTCCTGTCAGTCCCCACTGTACACTCCTGTCAGTCCCCACTTTACACTCCTGTAGGTGTCCCACTGTACACTCCTGTCAGTCCCCACTGTACACTCCTGTCAGTCCCCACTGTACACTCCTGTCAGTCCCCACTGTACACTCCTGTCAGTGTCCCCACTGTACACTCCTGTCAGTGTCCCACTGTACACTCCTGTCAGTGTCCCACTGTACACTCCTGTCAGTGTCCCACTGTACACTCCTGTCAGTGTCCCACTGTACACTCCTGTCAGTGTCCCACTGTACACTCCTGTCAGTCCCCACTGTACACTCCTGTCAGTGTCCCACTGTACACTCCTGTCAGTCCCCACTGTACACTCCTGTCAGTCCCCACTGTACACTCCTGTCAGTCCCCACTGTACACCCCTGTCAGTGTCCCACTGTACACTCCTGTCAGTGTCCCACTGTACACTCCTGTCAGTCCCCACTGTACACTCCTGTCAGTCCCCACTGTACACTCCTGTCAGTGTCCCACTGTACACTCCTGTCAGTCCCCACTGTACACTCCTGTCAGTCCCCACTGTACACTCCTGTCAGTGACCCACTGTACACTCCTGTCTGTCCCCACTGTACACTCCTGTCAGTCCCCCACTGTACACTCCTGTCAGTGTCCCCACTGTACACTCCTGTCAGTGTCCCACTGTACACTCCTGTCAGTGTCCCACTGTACACTCCTGTCAGTGTCCCCACTGTACACTCCTGTCAGTCCCCACTGTACACTCCTGTCAGTCCCCACTGTACACTCCTGTCAGTCCCCACTGTACACTCCTGTCAATGTCCCACTGTACACTCCTGTCAGTGTCCCACTGTACACTCCTGTCAGTCCCCACTGTACACTCCTGTCAGTGTCCCACTGTACACTCCTGTCAGTCCCCACTGTACACTCCTGTCAGTCCCCACTGTACACTCCTGTCAGTGTCCCACTGTACACTCCTGTCAGTGTCCCACTGTACACTCCTGTCAATGTCCCACTGTACACTCCTGTCAGTGTCCCACTGTACACTCCTGTCAGTGTCCCACTGTACACTCCTGTCAGTGTCCCACTGTACACTCCTGTCAGTGTCCCACTGTACACTCCTGTCAGTGTCCCACTGTACACTCCTGTCAATGTCCCACTGTACACTCCTGTCAGTCCCCACTGTACACTCCTGTCAGTGTCCCCACTGTACACTCCTGTCAGTGTCCCACTGTACACTCCTGTCAGTGTCCCACTGTACACTCCTGTCAGTGTCCCACTGTACACTCCTGTCAGTGTCCCACTGTACACTCCTGTCAATGTCCCACTGTACACTCCTGTCAGGTCCCCACTGTACACTCCTGTCAGTGTCCCACTGTACCACTCCTGTCAGTGTCCCACTGTACACTCCTGTCAGTGTCCCACTGTACACTCCTGTCAGTCCCACTGTACACTCCTGTCAGTGTCCCCACTGTACACTCCTGTCAGTGTCCCCACTGTACACTCCTGTCAGTGTCCCACTGTACACTCCTGTCAGTCCCCACTGTACACTCCTGTCAGTGTCCCACTGTACACTCCTGTCAGTGTCCCACTGTACACTCCTGTCAGTGTCCCACTCTACACTCCTGTCAGTGTCCCACTGTACACTCCTGTCAGTCCCCACTGTACACTCCTGTCAGTCCCCACTGTACACTCCTGTCAGTCCCCACTGTACACTCCTGTCAGTCCCCACTGTACACTCCTGTCAGTCCCCACTGTACACTCCTGTCAGTCCCCACTGTACACTCCTGTCAGTCCCCACTGTACACTCCTGTCAGTGTCCCACTGTACACTCCTGTCAGTGTCCCACTGTACACTCCTGTCAGTGTCCCACTGTACACTCCTGTCAGTCCCCACTGTACACTCCTGTCAGTCCCCACTGTACACTCCCTGTCAGTCCCCACTGTACACTCCTGTCAGTGTCCCACTGTACACTCCTGTCAGTGTCCCACTGTACACTCCTGTCAGTGTCCCCACTGTACACTCCTGTCAGTCCCCACTGTACACTCCTGTCAGTGTCCCACTGTACACTCCTGTCAGTCCCCACTGTACACTCCTGTCAGTCCCCACTGTACACTCCTGTCAGTGTCCCCACTGTACACTCCTGTCAGTCCCCACTGTACACTCCTGTCAGTCCCCACTGTACACTCCTGTCAGTCCCCACTGTACACTCCTGTCAGTCCCCACTGTACACTCCTGTCAGTGTCCCACTGTACACTCCTGTCAGTGTCCCACTGTACACTCCTGTCAGTGTCCCACTGTACACTCCTGTCAGTCCCCACTGTACACTCCTGTCAGTGTCCCACTGTACACTCCTGTCAGTTTCCCCACTGTACACTCCTGTCAATGTCCCACTGTACACTCCTGTCAGTGTCCCACTGTACACTCCTGTCAGTGTCCCACTGTACACTCCTGTCAGTGTCCCCACTGTACACTCCTGTCAGTGTCCCACTGTACACTCCTGTCAGTGTCCCCACTGTACACTCCTGTCAGTGTCCCACTGTACACTCCTGTCAGTGTCCCCACTGTACACTCCTGTCAATGTCCCACTGTACACTCCTGTCAGTGTCCCACTGTACACTCCTGTCAGTGTCCCACTGTACACTCCTGTCAATGTCCCACTGTACACTCCTGTCAGTGTCCCCACTGTACACTCCTGTCAATGTCCCACTGTACACTCCTGTCAGTGTCCCACTGTACACTCCTGTCAGTGTCCCACTGTACACTCCTGTCAGTGTCCCACTGTACACTCCTGTCAGTCCCCACAGTACACTCCTGTCAGTTTCCCCACTGTACACTCCTGTCAATGTCCCACTGTACACTCCTGTCAGTGTCCCCACTGTACACTCCTGTCAGTCCCCACTGTACACTCCTGTCAGTGTCCCCACTGTACACTCCTGTCAGTCCCCACTGTACACTCCTGTCAGTGTCCCACTGTACACTCCTGTCAGTCCCCACTGTACACTCCTGTCAGTCCCCACTGTACACTCCTGTCAGTGTCCCACTGTACACACCTGTCAGTCCCCACTGTACACTCCTGTCAGTGTCCCCACTGTACACTCCTGTCAGTGTCCCACTGTACACTCCTGTCAGTGTCCCACTGTACACTCCTGTCAGTGTCCCACTGTACACTCCTGTCAATCCCCACTGTACACTCCTGTCAGTGTCCCACTGTACACTCCTGTCTGTGTCCCACTGTACACTCCTGTCAGTGTCCCACTGTACACTCCTGTCAGTGTCCCACTGTACACTCCTGTCAGTGTCCCACTGTACACTCCTGTCAGTGTCCCACTGTACACTCCTGTCAGTGTCCCACTGTACACTCCTGTCAGTCCCCACTGTACACTCCTGTCAGTGTCCCCACTGTACACTCCTGTCAGTGTCCCCACTGTACACTCCTGTCAGTGTCCCACTGTACACTCCTGTCAGTGTCCCACTGTACACTCCTGTCAGTCCCCACTGTACACTCCTGTCAGTGTCCCACTGTACACTCCTGTCAGTCCCCACTGTACACTCCTGTCAGTGTCCCACTGTACACTCCTGTCAGTCCCCACAGTACACTCCTGTCAGTGTCCCACTGTACACTCCTGTCAGTCCCCACTGTACACTCCTGTCAGTGTCCCACTGTACACTCCTGTCAGTCCCCACTGTACACTCCTGTCAGTGTCCCACTGTACACTCCTGTCAGTCCCCACAGTACACTCCTGTCAGTGTCCCACTGTACACTCCTGTCAGTCCCCACTGTACACTCCTGTCAGTCCCCACTGTACACTCCTGTCAGTGTCCCACTGTACACTCCTGTCAGTCCCCACTGTACACTCCTGTCAGTGTCCCACTGTACACTCCTGTCAGTCCCCACTGTACAATCCTGTCAGTCCCCACTGTACACTCCTGTCAGTGTCCCCACTGTACACTCCTGTCAGTCCCCACTGTACACTCCTGTCAGTGTCCCACTGTACACTCCTGTCAGTCCCCACTGTACACTCCTGTCAGTGTCCCACTGTACACTCCTGTCAGTCCCCACTGTACACTCCTGTCAGTGTCCCACTGTACACTCCTGTCAGTCCCCACTGTACACTCCTGTCAGTGTCCCACTGTACACTCCTGTCAGTCCCCACTGTACACTCCTGTCAGTCCCCACTGTACAATCCTGTCAGTCCCCACTGTACACTCCTGTCAGTGTCCCACTGTACACTCCTGTCAGTCCCCACTGTACAATCCTGTCAGTCCCCACTGTACACTCCTGTCAGTGTCCCACTGTACACTCCTGTCAGTCCCCACTGTACACTCCTGTCAGTGTCCCACTGTACACTCCTGTCAGTCCCCACTGTACAACTCCTGTCAGTGTCCCACTGTACACTCCTGTCAGTCCCCACTGTACACTCCTGTCAGTCCCCACTGTACAATCCTGTCAGTCCCCACTGTACACTCCTGTCAGTGTCCCACTGTACACTCCTGTCAGTCCCCACTGTACAATCCTGTCAGTCCCCACTGTACACTCCTGTCAGTGTCCCACTGTACACTCCTGTCAGTCCCCACTGTACAATCCTGTCAGTCCCCACTGTACACTCCTGTCAGTGTCCCCACTGTACACTCCTGTCAGTCCCCACTGTACACTCCTGTCAGTCCCCACTGTACAATCCTGTCAGTCCCCACTGTACACTCCTGTCAGTCCCCCACTGTACACTCCTGTCAGTGTCCCACTGTACACTCCTGTCAGTCCCCACAGTACACTCCTGTCAGTGTCCCACTGTACACTCCTGTCAGTCCCCCACTGTACACTCCTGTCAGTCCCCACTGTACACTCCTGTCAGTCCCCACTGTACACTCCTGTCAGTGTCCCACTGTACACTCCTGTCAGTCCCCACTGTACACTCCTGTCAGTCCCCACTGTACACTCCTGTCAGTGTCCCACTGTACACTCCTGTCAGTGTCCCACTGTACACTCCTGTCAGTCCCCACTGTACACTCCTGTCAGTCCCCACTGTACACTCCTGTCAGTCCCCACTGTACACTCCTGTCAGTCCCCACTGTACACTCCTGTCAGTCCCCACTGTACACTCCTGTCAGTCCCCACTGTACACTCCTGTCAGTGTCCCACTGTACACTCCTGTCAGTGTCCCACTGTACACTCCTGTCAGTGTCCCACTGTACACTCCTGTCAGTGTCCCACTGTACACTCCTGTCAGTGTCCCCCTGTACACTCCTGTCAGTGTCCCACTGTACACTCCTGTCAGTCCCCACTGTACACTCCTGTCAGTCCCCACTGTACACTCCTGTCAGTGTCCCACTGTACACTCCTGTCAGTGTCCCACTGTACACTCCTGTCAGTCCCCACTGTACACTCCTGTCAGTGTCCCACTGTACACTCCTGTCAGTGTCCCACTGTACACTCCTGTCAGTCCCCACTGTACACTCCTGTCAGTGTCCCACTGTACACTCCTGTCAGTGTCCCCACTGTACACTCCTGTCAGTCCCCACTGTACACTCCTGTCAGTCCCCACTGTACACTCCTGTCAGTGTCCCACTGTACACTCCTGTCAGTCCCCACTGTACACTCCTGTCAGTGTCCCACTGTACACTCCTGTCAGTCCCCACAGTACACTCCTGTCAGTGTCCCACTGTACACTCCTGTCAGTCCCCACTGTACACTCCTGTCAGTCCCCACTGTACACTCCTGTCAGTCCCCACTGTACACTCCTGTCAGTGTCCCACTGTACACTCCTGTCAGTGTCCCACTGTACACTCCTGTCAGTGTCCCACTGTACACTCCTGTCAGTGTCCCAACTGTACACTCCTGTCAGTCCCCACTGTACACTCCTGTCAGTGTCCCACTGTACACTCCTGTCAGTGTCCCACTGTACACTCCTGTCAATCCCCACTGTACACTCCTGTCAGTGTCCCACTGTACACTCCTGTCAATCCCCACTGTACACTCCTGTCAGTCCCCACTGTACACTCCTGTCAGTGTCCCACTGTACACTCCTGTCAGTGTCCCCACTGTACACTCCTGTCAGTGTCCCACTGTACACTCCTGTCAATCCCCACTGTACACTCCTGTCAGTGTCCCACTGTACACTCGTGTCAGTCCCCACTGTACACTCCTGTCAGTGTCCCCACTGTACACTCCTGTCAGTGTCCCACTGTACACTCCTGTCAGTGTCCCACTGTACACTCCTGTCAGTCCCCACTGTACACTCCTGTCAGTCCCCACTGTACACTCCTGTCAGTGTCCCACTGTACACTCCTGTCAGTCCCCACTGTACACTCCTGTCAGTGTCCCACTGTACACTCCTGTCAGTGTCCCCACTGTACACTCCTGTCAGTGTCCCACTGTACACTCCTGTCAATCCCCACTGTACACTCCTGTCAGTGTCCCACTGTACACTCCTGTCAATCCCCACTGTACACTCCTGTCAGTCCCCACTGTACACTCCTGTCAGTGTCCCACTGTACACTCCTGTCAGTGTCCCCACTGTACACTCCTGTCAGTCCCCACTGTACACTCCTGTCAGTGTCCCACTGTACACTCCTGTCAGTCCCCACTGTACACTCCTGTCAGTGTCCCCACTGTACACTCCTGTCAGTGTCCCCACTGTACACTCCTGTCAGTGTCCCACTGTACACTCCTGTCAGTCCCCAATGTACACTCCTGTCAGTCCCCACTGTACACTCCTGTCAGTGTCCCACTGTACACTCCTGTCAGTGTCCCCACTGTACACTCCTGTCAGTGTCCCACTGTACACTCCTGTCAATCCCCACTGTACACTCCTGTCAGTGTCCCACTGTACACTCCTGTCAGTCCCCACTGTACACTCCTGTCAGTCCCCACTGTACACTCCTGTCAGTGTCCCCACTGTACACTCCTGTCAGTGTCCCACTGTACACTCCTGTCAATCCCCACTGTACACTCCTGTCAGTGTCCCACTGTACACTCGTGTCAGTCCCCACTGTACACTCCTGTCAGTGTCCCCACTGTACACTCCTGTCAGTGTCCCACTGTACACTCCTGTCAGTGTCCCACTGTACACTCCTGTCAGTCCCCACTGTACACTCCTGTCAGTGTCCCACTGTACACTCCTGTCAGTCCCCACTGTACACTCCTGTCAGTGTCCCACTGTACACTCCTGTCAGTCCCCACTGTACAATCCTGTCAGTCCCCACTGTACACTCCTGTCAGTCCCCACTGTACAATCCTGTCAGTCCCCACTGTACACTGCTGTCAGTGTCCCCACTGTACACTCCTGTCAGTGTCCCCACTGTACACTCCTGTCAGTGTCCCACTGTACACTCCTGTCAGTCCCCACAGTACACTGCTGTCAGTGTCCCCACTGTACACTCCTGTCAGTGTCCCACTGTACACTCCTGTCAGTCCCCACTGTACACTCCTGTCAGTGTCCCACTGTACACTCCTGTCAGTGTCCCACTGTACACTCCTGTCAGTGTCCCACTGTACACTCCTGTCAGTCCCCACTGTACACTCCTGTCAGTCCCCACTGTACACTCCTGTCAGTGTCCCACTGTACACTCCTGTCAGTCCCCACTGTACACTCCTGTCAGTGTCCCACTGTACACTCCTGTCAGTGTCCCCACTGTACACTCCTGTCAGTGTCCCACTGTACACTCCTGTCAATCCCCACTGTACACTCCTGTCAGTGTCCCACTGTACACTCCTGTCAGTCCCCACTGTACACTCCTGTCAGTCCCCACTGTACACTCCTGTCAGTGTCCCCACTGTACACTCCTGTCAGTGTCCCACTGTACACTCCTGTCAATCCCCACTGTACACTCCTGTCAGTGTCCCACTGTACACTCCTGTCAGTCCCCACTGTACACTCCTGTCAGTCCCCACTGTACACTCCTGTCAATCCCCACTGTACACTCCTGTCAGTGTCCCCACTGTACACTCGTGTCAGTCCCCACTGTACACTCCTGTCAGTGTCCCCACTGTACACTCCTGTCAGTGTCCCACTGTACACTCCTGTCAGTGTCCCACTGTACACTCCTGTCAGTCCCCACTGTACACTCCTGTCAGTGTCCCACTGTACACTCCTGTCAGTCCCCACTGTACACTCCTGTCAGTGTCCCACTGTACACTCCTGTCAGTCCCCACTGTACAATCCTGTCAGTCCCCACTGTACACTCCTGTCAGTCCCCACTGTACAATCCTGTCAGTCCCCACTGTACACTCCTGTCAGTGTCCCACTGTACACTCCTGTCAGTGTCCCACTGTACACTCCTGTCAGTCCCCACTGTACACTCCTGTCAGTGTCCCACTGTACACTCCTGTCAGTCCCCACTGTACACTCCTGTCAGTGTCCCACTGTACACTCCTGTCAGTCCCCACTGTACAATCCTGTCAGTCCCCACTGTACACTCCTGTCAGTCCCCACTGTACAATCCTGTCAGTCCCCACTGTACACTCCTGTCAGTGTCCCCACTGTACACTCCTGTCAGTCCCCACTGTACACTCCTGTCAGTCCCCACTGTACACTCCTGTCAGTCCCCACTGTACAATCCTGTCAGTCCCCACTGTACACTCCTGTCAGTCCCCACTGTACACTCCTGTCAGTCCCCACTGTACACTCCTGTCAGTGTCCCACTGTACACTCCTGTCAGTGTCCCACTGTACACTCCTGTCAGTGTCCCACTGTACACTCCTGTCAGTCCCCACTGTACACTCCTGTCAGTCCCCACTGTACACTCCTGTCAGTGTCCCACTGTACACTCCTGTCAGTCCCCACTGTACACTCCTGTCAGTGTCCCCACTGTACACTCCTGTCAGTCTCCACTGTACACTCCTGTCAGTCCCCACTGTACACTCCTGTCAGTGTCCAACTGTACACTCCTGTCAGTCCCCACTGTACACTCCTGTCAGTCCCCACTGTACACTCCTGTCTGTCCCCACTGTACACTCCTGTCAGTGTCCCACTGTACACTCCTGTCAGTGTCCCACTGTACACTCCTGTCAGTCCCCACTGTACACTCCTGTCAGTCCCCACTGTACACTCCTGTCAGTCCCCACTGTACACTCCTGTCAGTGTCCCACTGTACACTCCTGTCAGTCCCCACTGTACACTCCTGTCAGTCCCCACTGTACACTCCTGTCAGTGTCCCACTGTACACTCCTGTCAGTCCCCACTGTACACTCCTGTCAGTCCCCACTGTACACTCCTGTCAGTCCCCACTGTACACACCTGTCAGTCCCCACTGTACACTCCTGTCAGTGTCCCCACTGTACACTCCTGTCAGTGTCCCCACTGTACACTCCTGTCAGTCCCCACTGTACACTCCTGTCAGTGTCCCACTGTACACTCCTGTCAGTCCCCACTGTACACTCCTGTCTGTGTCCCACTGTACACTCCTCTCAGTGTCCCACTGTACATTCCTGTCAGTGTCCCACTGTACACTCCTGTCAGTCCCCACTGTACACTCCTGTCAGTCCCCACTGTACACTCCTGTCAGTGTCCCACTGTACACTCCTGTCAGTGTCCCACTGTACACTCCTGTCAGTGACCCACTGTACACTCCTGTCAGTCCCCACTGTACACTCCTGTCAGTGTCCCACTGTACACTCCTGTCAGTCCCCACTGTACACTCCTGTCAGTCCCCACTGTACACTCCTGTCAGTCCCCACTGTACACACCTGTCAGTCCCCACTGTACACTCCTGTCAGTGTCCCCACTGTACACTCCTGTCAGTGTCCCCACTGTACACTCCTGTCAGTCCCCACTGTACACTCCTGTCAGTGTCCCACTGTACACTCCTGTCAGTCCCCACTGTACACTCCTGTCTGTGTCCCACTGTACACTCCTCTCAGTGTCCCACTGTACATTCCTGTCAGTGTCCCACTGTACACTCCTGTCAGTCCCCACTGTACACTCCTGTCAGTCCCCACTGTACACTCCTGTCAGTGTCCCACTGTACACTCCTGTCAGTGTCCCACTGTACACTCCTGTCAGTCCCCACTGTACACTCCTGTCAGTCCCCACTGTACACTCCTGTCAGTGTCCCCACTGTACACTCCTGTCAGTCCCCACTGTACACTCCTGTCAGTCCCCACTGTACACACCTGTCAGTCCCCACTGTACACTCCTGTCAGTGTCCCCACTGTACACTCCTGTCAGTGTCCCCACTGTACACTCCTGTCAGTCCCCACTGTACACTCCTGTCAGTGTCCCACTGTACACTCCTGTCAGTCCCCACTGTACACTCCTGTCAGTGTCCCACTGTACACTCCTCTCAGTGTCCCACTGTACATTCCTGTCAGTGTCCCACTGTACACTCCTGTCAGTCCCCACTGTACACTCCTGTCAGTGTACCACTGTACACTCCTGTCAGTCCCCACTGTACACTCCTGTCAGTGTCCCACTGTACACTCCTGTCAGTGTCCCCACTGTACACTCCTGTCAGCCCCCACTGTACACTCCTGTCAGTCCCCACTGTACACTCCTGTCAGTGTCCCACTGTACACTCCTGTCAGTCCCCACTGTACACTCCTGTCAGTCCCCACTGTACGCTCCTGTCAGTGTCCCACTGTACACTCCTGTCAGTGTCCCCACTGTACACTCCTGTCAGTGTACCACTGTACACTCCTGTCAGTGTCCCCACTGTACACTCCTGTCAGTGTACCACTGTACACTCCTGTCAGTCCCCACTGTACACTCCTGTCAGTGTCCCACTGTACACTCCTGTCAGTCCCCACTGTACACTCCTGTCAGTGTCCCACTGTACACTCCTGTCAGTGTCCCCCTGTACACTCCTGTCAGTGTCCCACTGTACACTCCTGTCAGTCCCCACTGTACACTCCTGTCAATGTCCCCACTGTACACTCCTGTCAGTCCCCACTGTACACTCCTGTCAGTCCCCACTGTACACTCCTGTCAGTCCCCACTGTACACTCCTGTCAGTGTCCCACTGTACACTCCTGTCAGTGTCCCACTGTACACTCCTGTCAGTGTCCCACTGTACACTCCTGTCAGTGTCCCACTGTACACTCCTGTCAGTCCCCACTGTACACTCCTGTCAGTGTCCCACTGTACACTCCTGTCAGTGTCCCCACTGTACACTCCTGTCAGTCCCCACTGTACACTCCTGTCAGTGTCCCCACTGTACACTCCTGTCAGTCCCCACTGTACACTCCTGTCAGTCCCCACTGTACACTCCTGTCAGTCCCCACTGTACACTCCTGTCAGTCCCCACTGTACACTCCTGTCAGTGTCCCACTGTACACTCCTGTCAGTGTCCCCACTGTACACTCCTGTCAGTGTCCCACTGTACACTCCTGTCAGTCCCCACTGTACACTCCTGTCAGTCCCCACTGTACACTCCTGTCTGTCCCCACTGTACACTCCTGTCAGTCCCCACTGTACACTCCTGTCAGTCCCCACTGTACACTCCTGTCAGTCCCCACTGTACACTCCTGTCAGTGTCCCACTGTACACTCCTGTCAGTCCCCACTGTACACTCCTGTCAGTCCCCACTGTACACTCCTGTCAATCCCCACTGTACACTCCTGTCAGTGTCCCACTGTACACTCCTGTCAGTGTCCCACTGTACACTCCTGTCAGTGTCCCACTGTACACTCCTGTCAGTGTCCCACTGTACACTCCTGTCAGTCCCCACTGTACACTCCTGTCAGTGTTCCCACTGTACACTCCTGTCAGTCCCCACTGTACACTCCTGTCAGTGTCCCCACTGTACACTCCTGTCAGTCCCCACTGTACACTCCTGTCAGTGTCCCACTGTACACTCCTGTCAGTGTCCCACTGTACACTCCTGTCAGTGTCCCACTGTACACTCCTGTCAGTGTCCCACTGTACACTCCTGTCAGTGTCCCACTGTACACTCCTGTCAGTGTCCCACTGTACACTCCTGTCAGTCCCCACTGTACACTCCTGTCAGTCCCCACTGTACACTCCTGTCAGTGTTCCCACTGTACACTCCTGTCAGTCCCCACTGTACACTCCTGTCAGTGTCCCCACTGTACACTCCTGTCAGTCCCCACTGTACACTCCTGTCAGTGTCCCACTGTACACTCCTGTCAGTGTCCCACTGTACACTCCTGTCAGTGTCCCACTGTACACTCCTGTCAGTGTCCCACTGTACACTCCTGTCAGTGTCCCACTGTACACTCCTGTCAGTGTCCCACTGTACACTCCTGTCAGTGTCCCACTGTACACTCCTGTCAGTGTCCCACTGTACACTCCTGTCAGTGTCCCACTGTACACTCCTGTCAGTGTCCCACTGTACACTCCTGTCAGTCCCCACTGTACACTCCTGTCAGTCCCCACTGTACACTCCTGTCAGTGTTCCCACTGTACACTCCTGTCAGTCCCCACTGAACACTCCTGTCAGTCCCCACTGTACACTCCTGTCAGTCCCCACTGTACACTCCTGTCAGTGTCCCCACTGTACACTCCTGTCAGTCCCCACTGTACACTCCTGTCAGTCTCCACTGTACACTCCTGTCAGTGTCCCCACTGTACACTCCTGTCAGTCCCCACTGTACACTCCTGTCAGTCCCCACTGTACACTCCTGTCAGTGTCCCCACTGTACACTCCTGTCAGTCCCCACTGTACACTCCTGTCAGTGTCCCACTGTACACTCCTGTCAGTCCCCACTGTACACTCCTGTCAGTGTCCCACTGTACACTCCTGTCAGTCCCCACTGTACACTCCTATCAGTGACCCCACTGTACACTCCTGTCAGTGTCCCACTGTACACTCCTGTCAGTGTCCCAATGTACACTCCTCTCAGTCCCCACTGTACACTCCTGTCAGTGTCCCACTGTACACTCCTGTCAGTGTCCCACTGTACACTCCTGTCAGTGTCCCACTGTACACTCCTGTCAGTGTCCCACTGTACACTCCTGTCAGTGTCCCACTGTACACTCCTGTCAGTCCCCACTGTACACTCCTGTCAGTGTCCCACTGTACACTCCTGTCAGTGTCCCACTGTACACTCCTGTCAGTGACCCCACTGTACACTCCTGTCAGTCCCCACTGTACACTCCTGTCAGTGTCCCACTGTACACTCCTGTCAGTCCCCACTGTACACTCCTGTCAGTCCCCAATGTACACTCCTGTCAGTCCCCACTGTACACTCCTGTCAGTGTCCCACTGTACACTCCTGTCAGTCCCCACTGTACACTCCTGTCAGTGTCCCACTGTACACTCCTGTCAGTCCCCACTGTACACTCCTGTCAGTGTCCCACTGTACACTCCTCTCAGTCCCCACTGTACACTCCTGTCAGTGTCCCACTGTACACTCCTGTCAGTGTCCCACTGTACACTCCTGTCAGTCCCCACTGTACACTCCTGTCAGTGTCCCACTGTACACTCCTGTCAGTGTCCCACTGTACACTCCTGTCAGTCCCCACTGTACACTCCAGTCAGTCCCCACTGTACACTCCTGTCAGTGTCCCCACTGTACACTCCTGTCAGTCCCCACTGTACACTCCAGTCAGTGTCCCACTGTACACTCCTGTCAGTGTCCCACTGTACACTCCTGTCAGTCCCCACTGTACACTCCTGTCAGTGTCCCACTGTACACTCCTGTCAGTGTCCCACTGTACACTCCTCTCAGTCCCCACTGTACACTCCTGTCAGTGTCCCACTGTACACTCCTGTCAGTCCCCACTGTACACTCCTGTCAGTCCCCACTGTACACTCCTGTCAGTGTCCCACTGTACACTCCTGTCAGTGTCCCACTGTACACTCCTGTCAGTCCCCACTGTACACTCCTGTCAGTGTCCCACTGTACACTCCTGTCAGTGTCCCACTGTACACTCCTGTCAGTGTCCCACTGTACACTCCTGTCAGTGTCCCACTGTACACTCCTGTCAGTCCCCACTGTACACTCCAGTCAGTCCCCACTGTACACTCCTGTCAGTGTCCCCACTGTACACTCCTGTCAGTCCCCACTGTACACTCCAGTCAGTCCCCACTGTACACTCCTGTCAGTGTCCCCACTGTACACTCCTGTCAGTCCCCACTGTACACTCCTGTCAGTGTCCCCACTGTACACTCCTGTCTATCCCCACTGTACACTCCTGTCAGTCCCCACTGTACACTCCTGTCAGTCCCCAATGTACACTCCTGTCAGTCCCCACTGTACACTCCTGTCAGTCCCCACTGTACACTCCAGTCAGTGTCCCACTGTACACTCCTGTCAGTGTCCCACTGTACACTCCTGTCAGTGCCCCACTGTACACTCCTGTCAGTCCCCACTGTACACTCCTGTCAGTCCCCACTGTACACTCCTGTCAGTGTCCCACTGTACACTCCTGTCAGTCCCCACTGTACACTCCTGTCAGTGTCCCACTGTACACTCCTGTCAGTCCCCACTGTACACTCCTGTCAGTCCCCAATGTACACTCCTGTCAGTCCCCACTGTACACTCCTGTCAGTGTCCCCACTGTACACTCCTGTCAGTCCCCACTGTACACTCCTGTCAGTGTCCCACTGTACACTCCTGTCAGTCCCCACTGTACACTCCTGTCAGTCCCCAATGTACACTCCTGTCAGTCCCCACTGTACACTCCTGTCAGTGTCCCCACTGTACACTCCTGTCAGTGTCCCACTGTACACTCCTCTCAGTCCCCACTGTACACTCCTGTCAGTGTCCCACTGTACACTCCTGTCAGTCCCCACTGTACACTCCTGTCAGTCCCCACTGTACACTCCTGTCAGTGTCCCACTGTACACTCCTCTCAGTCCCCACTGTACACTCCTGTCAGTGTCCCACTGTACACTCCTGTCAGTCCCCACTGTACACTCCTGTCAGTCCCCACTGTACACTCCTGTCAGTGTCCCCACTGTACACTCCTGTCAGTGTCCCACTGTACACTCCTGTCAGTGTCCCACTGTACACTCCTGTCAGTGTCCCACTGTACACTCCTGTCAGTGTCCCACTGTACACTCCTGTCAGTGTCCCACTGTACACTCCTGTCAGTCCCCACTGTACACTCCTGTCAGTCCCCACTGTACACTCCTGTCAGTGTCCCACTGTACACTCCTGTCAGTCCCCACTGTACACTCCTGTCAGTGTCCCACTGTACACTCCTGTCAGTGTCCCACTGTACACTCCTGTCAGTCCCCACTGTACACTCCTGTCAGTCCCCACTGTACACTCCTGTCAGTGTCCCACTGTACACTCCTGTCAGTGTCCCACTGTACACTCCTGTCAGTCCCCACTGTACACTCCTGTCAGTCCCCACTGTACACTCCTGTCAGTGTCCCACTGTACACTCCTGTCAGTCCCCACTGTTCACTCCTGTCAGTGTCCCACTGTACACTCCTGTCAGTGTCCCACTGTACACTCCTGTCAGTGTCCCACTGTACACTCCTGTCAGTGTCCCACTGTACACTCCTGTCAGTGTCCCACTGTACACTCCTGTCAGTCCCCACTGTACACTCCTGTCAGTCCCCACTGTACACTCCTGTCAGTGTCCCACTGTACACTCCTGTCAGTCCCCACTGTACACTCCTGTCAGTGTCCCACTGTACACTCCTGTCAGTCCCCACTGTACACTCCTGTCAGTCCCCACTGTACACTCCTGTCAGTCCCCACTGTACACTCCTGTCAGTCCCCACTGTACACTCCTGTCAGTGTCCCACTGTACACTCCTGTCAGTGTCCCACTGTACACTCCTGTCAGTCCCCACTGTACACTCCTCTCAGTCCCCACTGTACACTCCTGTCAGTGTCCCACTGTACACTCCTGTCAGTCCCCACTGTACACTCCTGTCAGTCCCCACTGTACACTCCTGTCAGTGTCCCACTGTACACTCCTGTCAGTGTCCCACTGTACACTCCTGTCAGTCCCCACTGTACACTCCTGTCAGTCCCCACTGTACACTCCTGTCAGTGTCCCACTGTACACTCCTGTCAGTCCCCACTGTACACTCCTGTCAGTCCCCACTGTACACTCCTGTCAGTGTCCCACTGTACACTCCTGTCAGTGTCCCACTGTACACTCCTGTCAGTGTCCCCACTGTACACTCCTGTCAGTGTCCCACTGTACACTCCTGTCAGTCCCCACTGTACACTCCTGTCAGTGTCCCCACTGTACACTCATGTCAGTCCCCACTGTACACTCCTCTCAGTCCCCACTGTACACTCCTGTCAGTGTCCCACTGTACACTCCTGTCAGTCCCCACTGTACACTCCTCTCAGTCCCCACTGTACACTCCTGTCAGTGTTGTGGTGTTGGGTGTTCTAACACACAGAAGAGCCAACACAGTTGCATATGGTACAACACTTGTTTATTTAAACTCACTATTTACAACTTGGTCTTTGCACTCTGCACGTGGGGGGCTCCCTGCTTGTGGTGTTTCAACAGCTCTTTCATGCTTCCTTCTCCCCAGACCTACTGACCTCCAGGTGTCGTGCTCGTGCTTTTTATGTGGTTGGTGTTCTTGTCTGTGATTGGTTGTGGTGTTGTGTACTCTGATTTGCCTGTTAGTGTGTCCATCATGATGTGTGTGTTTGAATATCATGACATCCCCCCTTTTTACAAAGATATGTGCCTACGTGGTAATAAATATGATCGTGACGTGAGTGCATCTAAGAGTGTGTGTGTGTCGTGTGCAGCATGTGTCTATGACGGAACTATGTACATGGGGCGATGTCGAGTGCGTCACATGAATCCAGTTGTACCATAACATAACAGAAATGCGAACGAGAGAAGAAGAAAAAAAAATTTTGAACAGTTGTCCAGTCAGACGACATCTGGAACGATAAACAACAACAGGTTATCATGTAAAATTGTCCAACTTATTAAACATATGAACTGTATTATAAGTCCATTCTAATGGGTTTGCGACGAATTCGGGTTGACCGCCTTAAGGGTGGATCAAGAACCACCGGCTGCTGTGCAGGCATGGCCATGGGTGGCGATGGAAAGGGCGTGATGTGCGGCAGCTCCACAAAGTCATCCTCGGAAGCCTGTTGAGGATCTGGCGTGTTGTGTGGCTGTGAACGTGGAAGTCGGCGAAGGGCGCGCCGATTGCGGCGACGCACGGAACCATCCGGCATGCGAACCAGGAACGAGCGGGGAGCCACTTGTCGGAGGACTTCGGCCGGTGCTGACCAGCCACCATACGGTTGATGGACGCGTACTTTGTCTCCGGAGGACAGGGGGGGCAGGTCCGTCGCTCGTGTGTCGTACCGACCTTTCTGGCGATCACGCTGCAGTTGCATGTCCCGAAGAACCGCCTCATGGTCTGTTGTCGGTGCCAGGACGGAAGGTACCGTCGTCCTGAGGGAGCGACCCATTAGTAGCTGCGCTGGCGAGAGGCCCGTGGATAACGGGGCCGATCGATAGGCCAGCAAGGCAAGGTTAAAGTCCGATCCGGCATCAGCCGCCTTGCACAGGAGCCGCTTTGCGATGTGGACACCCTTTTCAGCCTTCCCGTTCGATTGTGGATGCAGAGGGCTGGATGTCACATGAGTGAAACCATATGCTGCGGCAAAGGACGACCATTCACGGCTGGCAAAACAAGGTCCATTGTCTGACATGACAGTCCTTGGAATGCCATGGCGAGCAAACGTTTCCTTGCAGGCCCCAATGACTGCGGACGACGTCAGATCATGGAGAGGCATGACTTCCGGGTAGTTTGAGAAGTAGTCTATAATAACAATGTAATCTCTGCCGAGCGCGTGAAATAGGTCAACACCCACCTTCGCCCAGGGGGACGTCACCATCTCGTGTGGTAGAAGTGTTTCCGGAGGTTGCGCCGGCTGAAACCTCTGACAGGTTGTGCAGTTGAGCACCATGTTGGCTATGTCTTCATTAATACCCGGCCAATATACCGCCGCCCGGGCCCTTCGTCTGCATTTTTCGACACCCAAGTGGCCTTCGTGTAGTTGACGAAGAATCATCTGGCGCACACTGTGTGGAATGACGATCCTATGCGATTTCATAAGGACCCCGTCTATATTGGTGAGATCATCTCGCACATTGTAAAACTGGGGGCACTGCCCTTTTAGCCACCCTTCCGTCATGTGGCGCATCACTCGCTGCAGCAGAGGGTCAGTCGCCGTCTCTGCGCGTATGTGGGCCAGACAAGGATCATCAGCTGGCATATTTGCTGCTGTCAGAGTCACGTGTGCCTCAATTTGACGCACGAACCCCTCCGCATCTGGTGGTGTGCTCACTGCTTGGGAAAGAGTGTCCGCCACTATGAGTTCCTTCCCCGGAGTGTAGATCAGTTCAAAATCGTACCTCCTGAGTTTGAGTAAGATGCGCTGGAGGCGAGGAGTCATGTCGTTCAGGTCTTTGTTAATGATGTTGACCAGGGGGCGGTGGTCAGTTTCGACCGTGAATCGTGGCAGGCCATACACATAGTCGTGGAACTTGTCCAGTCCAGTTAACAAGCCCAGGCATTCTTTTTCGATTTGCGCGTAGCGCTGTTCGGTAGGGGTCATGGCTCGTGAGGCATACGCAACCGGGGCCCATGATGACG
The DNA here is from genome assembly GCF_047496885.1 of Scyliorhinus torazame. Classification (NCBI taxonomy): domain Eukaryota; kingdom Metazoa; phylum Chordata; class Chondrichthyes; order Carcharhiniformes; family Scyliorhinidae; genus Scyliorhinus; species Scyliorhinus torazame. Next base: position 19,074 of record NW_027309354.1, on the reverse strand, counting down.
TGCTGTCTTTTTGCAGGAGTACCGCTCCAATACCAGATTGGCTGGCGTCTGTTGAGATCTTTGTAGGGCGAGTCGCGTCAAAGAAGGCCAGCACTGGTGCCGTGACCAGTTTGTGCTTGAGCTCCTCCCATTCCTGCTGATGCGACTGGTGCCAGTTGAATTCCGTCGATTTTTTTACGAGATGGCGCATGTTTGTTGTATGAGAAGCCAGGTTGGGAATGAACTTCCCAAGGAAGTTGACCATGCCCAGGAATCTTAAGACAGCCTTCTTGTCAGCCGGTCGTGGCATGGCTGTGATGGCGCTAACCTTGTCTGCATCGGGACGGACCCCGGACCTTGAGATGTGGTCCCCGAGGAATTTCAGCTCCGTCTGGCCGAAAGCACACTTCGCACGGTTGAGACGCAGGCCATTTTGCCGTATGCGGGTGAAGACACGTCGAAGACGATGCATGTGTTCCTGCGGAGTGGTGGACCAAATGATGATATCGTCCACATATACACGTACCCCTTCGATGCCTTCCATCATCTGCTCCATAATGCGGTGGAATACTTCAGATGCCGAAATGATGCCGAATGGCATCCGGTTGTAGCAGAATCTGCCAAAAGGGGTGTTGAATGTGCATAGTCTTCGGCTGGCCGGGTCCAGTTGGATCTGCCAGAATCCTTTGGACGCATCCAATTTAGTGAATATGTTGGCTCGCGCCATCTCGCTGGTGAGGTCTTCTCGTTTTGGGATGGGATAGTGTTCCCGCATGATGTTGTTGTTCAGATCTTTTGGATCTATACATATACGGAGCTCGCCAGAGGGCTTCTTTACACAGACCATGGAGCTGACCCATGGCGTGGGCTCCGTGACCTTGGATAGGACCCCTTGGTCCTGAAGGATCTGCAGTTGTGCCTTGAGGCGGTCTTTGAGAGGCGCAGGAACCCTGCGAGGTGCGTGAACGACAGGGATGGCGTCCGGTCTGAGTCGAATCTTGTACGTGTGTGGCAATGTCCCCATGCCTTCAAAAACCTCCTGGTTGTGAGCGAGGAGGGAATGGAGATTCGCGTGGAACTCAGCATCCGGGAAGTCGGATATCTCATCTGGAGAGAGAGACATGATGCGCTGTACCAGGTGAAGGACCTTACACGCTTGTGCGCCCAGTAACGAGTCCTTTGATGAGCCCACAACTTCGAAGGGGAGTGTGGCCGTGTACCTCTTGTGAGTCACCTGTAGCTGGCAAGATCCTACGGACGGGATAACGTTCCCGTTATAGTCAACCATCTTAAGCCGGGATGGTGTGATGAGTGGTTTGACCTTCATGGCCTGGACTGCAGAGTAAGCAATCAGGTTGGCGGATGCGCCGGTGTCCAGACGGAAGGCGACGCGCGATCGGTTGACCGTCAGGGTGGCACACCACTCATCGTCTGGATTGATGGCATTGACCTTGTTGACATCAATGACGGCAACTCTGAAGTCATCCTGGTCATCTGCATCACTTAACTGGAAGTCTTGATGCGTGGGCTGGACGGTCCTGACTCGTGTGCGAGGTTGTCGAGGATGCGCCGGATCCATGGGTTGAGCCGCACGACAGCGGGCTGCGTAGTGGCCTATCATGGCACATCTGTTGCACTGTTGGTATTTTGCAGGACATTGCCCTTTTAAGTGTAGACCTCCACACTTGCTGCACGTCATGACGTCACGGCGTTCGTTGCGCCACTGCGCATGCGCAGTGCGATCTTGCGGTGGGCGCGCCTGCGCAGTGCGTCCCTCGTTGTGGCCGTTATTCTTGGCGCGCACCTGCGCGGGAGACCGCGAAAAGCGCGGGAAGCGGCCGCTGTCGTCCGGGCCGTGGGGCGGGAAGAAATCGACGGCCTGGATGCGTTCAACGTCGTGGGCGGCCTGGCTTGCCGATTCGACGGCTGGGGACCCCCTCCGTGCCAACTCGGACGCCTGAAATCGGGCAAAACGGCAGGTCGCATTTTCATGGAGGACACAGGCTTCCACAGCAGACGCTAAGGTGAGGCTCTTTATTTTAAGAAGCTGCTGGCGTAGGCCACTGGAGGCAACGCCAAAAACAATCTGGTCCCTGATCATGGACTCTGTGGTGGTGCCGTAACCGCAGGACTGCGCTAGAATCCGGAGGTGCGTCAAAAAGGGTTGAAAAAGCTCCTCCTTACCTTGCAGGCGTTGCTGAAAGATGTATCTTTCGAAAGTTTCGTTTACTTCAGTTTGAAAGTGCTGGTCCATTTTGAGGATGACCGTGTCATATTTGGCCTGGTTTTCGCCTTCCTCGAACACCAGTGAATTAAAGACATCATTTGGGTGGGGGCCTGCGTAGAAGAGGAGCATTGCAATCTTCGAATCATCCGAGACATTCTGTTTTTCGGTGGCACGGATGTACAGGTCAAATCGCTGCCTGTAGAGCTTCCAGTTGGTGCCTAGGTTCCCCGTGACTTGCATCGGCTGCGGTTTGCCGGTGTGGTCCATGTCCAGAATGGCAGGTTGGGAGGCAGGTATCGATCCACTCCTGTACCATGTGGTGTTGGGTGTTCTAACACACAGAAGAGCCAACACAGTTGCATATGGTACAACACTTGTTTATTTAAACTTGCTATTTACAACTTGGTCTTTGCACTCTGCACGTGGGGGGCTCCCTGCTTGTGGTGTTTCAACAGCTCTTTCATGCTTCCTTCTCCCCAGACCTACTGACCTCCAGGTGTCGTGCTCGTGCTTTTTATGTGGTTGGTGTTCTTGTCTGTGATTGGTTGTGGTGTTGTGTACTCTGATTTGCCTGTTAGTGTGTCCATCATGATGTGTGTGTTTGAATATCATGACAAGTGTCCCACTGTACACTCCTGTCAGTCCCCACTGTACACTCCTCTCAGTCCCCACTGTACACTCCTGTCAGTGTCCCACTGTACACTCCTGTCAGTCCCCACTGTACACTCCTGTCAGTGTCCCACTGTACACTCCTGTCAGTGTCCCCACTGTACACTCCTGTCAGTGTCCCACTGTACACTCCTGTCAGTCCCCACTGTACACTCCTCTCAGTCCCCACTGTACACTCCTGTCAGTGTCCCACTGTACACTCCTGTCAGTCCCCACTGTACACTCCTCTCAGTCCCCACTGTACACTCCTGTCAGTGTCCCACTGTACACTCCTGTCAGTCCCCACTGTACACTCCTGTCAGTGTCCCACTGTACACTCCTGTCAGTGTCCCCACTGTACACTCCTGTCAGTCCCCACTGTACACTCCTGTCAGTGTCCCCACTGTACACTCCTGTCAGTGTCCCCACTGTACACTCCTGTCAGTCCCCACTGTACACTCCTGTCAGTGTCCCCACTGTACACTCCTGTCAGTGTCCCACTGTACACCCCTGTCAGTGTCCCACTGTACACTCCTGTCAGTGTCCCACTGTACACTCCTGTCAGTCCCCACTGTACACTCCTGTCAGTGTCCCCACTGTACACTCCTGTCAGTCCCCACTGTACACTCCTGTCAGTGTCCCCACTGTACACTCCTGTCAGTGTCCCACTGTACACTCCTGTCTGTGTCCCACTGTACACTCCTGTCAGTGTCCCACTGTACACTCCTGTCAGTGTCCCACTGCACACTCCTGTCAGTCCCCACTGTACACTCCTGTCAGTCCCCACTGCACACTCCTGTCAGTCCCCACTGTACACTCCTGTCAGTCCCCACTGTACACTCCTGTCAGTCCCCACTGTACACTCCTGTCAGTCCCCACTGTACACTCCTGTCAGTGTCCCACTGTACACTCCTGTCAGTCCCCACTGTACACTCCTGTCAGTCCCCACTGTACACTCCTGTCAGTCCCCACTGTACACTCCTGTCAGTCCCCACTGTACACTCCTGTCAGTCCCCACTGTACATTCCTGTCAGTGTCCCCACTGTACACTCCTGTCAGTGTCCCACTGTACACTCCTGTCAGTCCCCACTGTACACTCCTGTCAGTGTCCTCACTGTACACTCCTGTCAGTGTCCCCACTGTACACTCCTGTCAGTGTCCCCACTGTACACTCCTGTCAGTGTCCCCACTGTACACTCCTGTCAGTGTCCCACTGCACACTCCTGTCAGTCCCCACTGTACACTCCTGTCAGTCCCCACTGTACACTCCTGTCAGTCCCCACTGTACACTCCTGTCAGTGTCCCCACTGTACACTCCTGTCAGTGTCCTCACTGTACACTCCTGTCAGTCCCCACTGTACACTCCTGTCAGTCCCCACTGTACACTCCTGTCAGTGTCCTACTGTACACTCCTGTCAGTGTCCCACTGTACACTCCTGTCAGTGTCCTCACTGTACACTCCTGTCAGTCCCCACTGTACACTCCTGTCAGTCCCCACTGTACACTCCTGTCAGTCCCCACTGTACACTCCTGTCAGTCCCCACTGCACACTCCTGTCAGTCCCCACTGTACACTCCTGTCAGTCCCCACTGCACACTCCTGTCAGTCCCCACTGTACATTCCTGTCAGTGTCCCACTGCACACTCCTGTCAGTCCCCACTGTACACTCCTGTCAGTGTCCCACTGCACACTCCTGTCAGTCCCCACTGTACACTCCTGTCAGTGTCCCACTGTACACTCCTGTCAGTGTCCCACTGTACACTCCTGTCAGTGTCCCACTGTACACTCCTGTCAGTGTCCCACTGTACACTCCTGTCAGTCCCCACTGTACACTCCTGTCAGTGTCCCACTGCACACTCCTGTCAGTCCCCACTGTACACTCCTGTCAGTGTCCCACTGTACACTCCTGTCAGTGTCCCACTGTACACTCCTGTCAGTGTCCCACTGTACATTCCTGTCAGTGTCCCACTGTACACTCCTGTCAGTCCCCACTGTACACTCCTGTCAGTGTCCCACTGTACATTCCTGTCAGTGTCCCACTGTACACTCCTGTCAGTCCCCACTGTACACTCCTGTCAGTGTCCCCACAGTACACTCCTGTCAGTGTCCCACTGTACACTCCTGTCAGTGTCCCACTGTACACTCCTGTCAGTGTCCCACTGTACACTCCTGTCAGTGTCCCACTGTACACTCCTGTCAGTCCCCACTGTACACTCCTGTCAGTCCCCACTGTACATTCCTGTCAGTGTCCCACTGTACACTCCTGTCAGTCCCCACTGTACACTCCTGTCAGTGTCCCACTGTACACTCCTGTCAGTCCCCACTGTACACTCCTGTCAGTGTCCCACTGTACACTCCTGTCAGTGTCCCACTGTACACTCCTGTCAGTGTCCCACTGTACACTCCTGTCAGTCCCCACTGTACACTCCTGTCAGTGTCCCACTGTACACTCCTGTCAGTCCCCACTGTACACTCCTGTCAGTGTCCCACTGTACACTCCTGTCAGTGTCCCACTGTACACTCCTGTCAGTGTCCCACTGTACACTCCTGTCAGTCCCCACTGTACACTCCTGTCAGTCCCCACTGTACATTCCTGTCAGTGTCCCCACTGTACACTCCTGTCAGTGTCCCACTGTACACTCCTGTCAGTGTCCCACTGTACACTCCTGTCAGTCCCCACTGTACACTCCTGTCAGTCCCCACTGTACACTCCTGTCAGTGTCCCCACTGTACACTCCTGTCAGTGTCCCCACTGTACACTCCTGTCAGTGTCCCACTGTACACTCCTGTCAGTGTCCCACTGTACACTCCTGTCAGTGTCCCACTGTACACTCCTGTCAGTCCCCACTGTACACTCCTGTCAGTCCCCACTGTACATTCCTGTCAGTGTCCCACTGTACACTCCTGTCAGTCCCCACTGTACACTCCTGTCAGTCCCCACTGTACACTCCTGTCAGTCCCCACTGTACACTCCTGTCAGTCCCCACTGTACACTCCTGTCAGTGTCCCACTGTACACTCCTGTCAGTGTCCCACTGCACACTCCTGTCAGTCCCCACTGTACACTCCTGTCAGTGTCCCCACTGTACACTCCTGTCAGTGTCCCCACTGTACACTCCTGTCAGTGTCCCACTGTACACTCCTGTCAGTGTCCCACTGTACACTCCTGTCAGTCCCCACTGTACACTCCTGTCAGTGTCCCCACTGTACACTCCTGTCAGTGTCCCCACTGTACACTCCTGTCAGTGTCCCACTGTACACTCCTGTCAGTGTCCCACTGTACACTCCTGTCAGTGTCCCACTGTACACTCCTGTCAGTCCCCACTGTACACTCCTGTCAGTCCCCACTGTACATTCCTGTCAGTGTCCCACTGTACACTCCTGTCAGTCCCCACTGTACACTCCTGTCAGTCCCCACTGTACACTCCTGTCAGTCCCCACTGTACACTCCTGTCAGTGTCCCACTGTACACTCCTGTCAGTGTCCCCACTGTACACTCCTGTCAGTCCCCACTGTACACTCCTGTCAGTGTCCCACTGTACACTCCTGTCAGTGTCCCCACTGTACACTCCTGTCAGTGTCCCCACTGTACACTCCTGTCAGTGTCCCACTGTACACTCCTGTCAGTGTCCCACTGTACACTCCTGTCAGTGTCCCACTGCACACTCCTGTCAGTCCCCACTGTACACTCCTGTCAGTGTCCCACTGTACACTCCTGTCAGTGTCCCACTGTACACTCCTGTCAGTCCCCAATGTACACTCCTGTCAGTGTCCCACTGTACACTCCTGTCAGTCCCCACTGTACACTCCTGTCAGTCCCCACTGTACACTCCTGTCAGTCCCCACTGTACATTCCTGTCAGTGTCCCACTGTACACTCCTGTCAGTTTCCCACTGTACACTCCTGTCAGTGTCCCCACTGTACACTCCTGTCAGTGTCCCACTGCACACTCCTGTCAGTCCCCACTGTACACTCCTGTCAGTGTCCCACTGTACACTCCTGTCAGTCCCCACTGTACACTACTGTCAGTGTCCCCACTGTACACTCCTGTCAGTCCCCACTGTACACTCCTGTCAGTGTCCCCACTGTACACTCCTGTCAGTCCCCACTGTACACTCCTGTCAGTGTCCCACTGCACACTCCTGTCAGTCCCCACTGTACACTCCTGTCAGTCCCCACTGTACACTCCTGTCAGTCCCCACTGTACACTCCTGTCAGTCCCCACTGTACACTCCTGTCAGTGTCCCACTGCACACTCCTGTCAGTCCCCACTGTACACTCCTGTCAGTCCCCACTGTACACTCCTGTCAGTCCCCACTGTACACTCCTGCCAGTGTCCCACTGTACACTCCTGTCAGTGTCCCACTGCACACTCCTGTCAGTCCCCACTGTACACTCCTGTCAGTCCCCACTGTACACTCCTGTCAGTGTCCCACTGTACACTCCTGTCAGTCCCCACTGTACACTCCTGTCAGTCCCCACTGTACACTCCTGTCAGTGTCCCACTGTACACTCCTGTCAGTCCCCACTGTACACTCCTGTCAGTGTCCCCACTGTACACTCCTGTCAGTGTCCCACTGTACACTCCTGTCAGTCCCCACTGTACACTCCTGTCAGTCCCCACTGTACACTCCTGTCAGTGTCCCACTGTACACTCCTGTCAGTCCCCACTGTACACTCCTGTCAGTGTCCCACTGTACACTCTTGTCAGTCCCCACTGTACACTCCTGTCAGTGTCCCACTGTACACTCCTGTCAGTCCCCACTGTACACTCCTGTCAGTCCCCACTGTACACTCCTGTCAGTGTCCCACTGCACACTCCTGTCAGTCCCCACTGTACACTCCTGTCAGTGTCCCCACTGTACACTCCTGTCAGTGTCCCCACTGTACACTCCTGTCAGTGTCCCACTGTACACTCCTGTCAGTCCCCACTGTACACTCCTGTCAGTCCCCACTGTACACTCCTGTCAGTGTCCCACTGTACACTCCTGTCAGTGTCCCACTGTACACTCCTGTCAGTGTCCCCACTGTACACTCCTGTCAGTGTCCCACTGTACACTCCTGTCAGTCCCCACTGTACACTCCTGTCAGTCCCCACTGTACACTCCTGTCAGTCCCCACTGTACACTCCTGTCAGTCCCCACTGTACACTCCTGTTAGTCCCCACTGTACACTCCTGTCAGTCCCCACTGTAAACTCCTGTCAATCCCCACTGTACACTCCTGTCAGTGTCCCCACTGTACACTCCTGTCAGTCCCCACTGTACACTCCTGTCAGTGTCCCACTGTACACTCCTGTCAGTCCCCACTGTACACTCCTGTCAGTGTCCCACTGTACACTCCTGTCAGTGTCCCACTGCACACTCCTGTCAGTCCCCACTGTACACTCCTGTCAGTCCCCACTGTACACTCCTGTCAGTGTCCCACTGTACACTCCTGTCAGTCCCCACTGTACACTCCTGTCAGTGTCCCACTGTACACCCCTGTCAGTCCCCACTGTACACTCCTGTCAGTCCCCACTGTACACTCCTGTCAGTGTCCCACTGTACACTCCTGTCAGTCCCCACTGTACACTCCTGTCAGTGTCCCACTGTACACTCCTGTCAGTCCCCACTGTACACTCCTGTCAGTGTCCCACTGTACACCCCTGTCAGTCCCCACTGTACACTCCTGTCAGTCCCCACTGTACACTCCTGTCAGTGTCCCCACTGTACACTCCCGTCAGTGTCCCACTGTACACTCCTGTCAGTGTCCCACTGTACACTCCTGTCAGTCCCCACTGTACACTCCTGTCAGTGTCCCACTGTACACTCCCGTCAGTGTCCCACTGTACACTCCTGTCTGTGTCCCACTGTACACTCCTGTCAGTCCCCACTGTACACTCCTGTCAGTGTCCCACTGTACACTCCTGTCAGTGTCCCACTGTACACTCCTGTCTGTGTCCCACTGTACACTCCTGTCAGTCCCCACTGTACACTCCTGTCAGTGTCCCACTGTACACTCCTGTCAGTCCCCACTGTACACTCCTGTCAGTCCCCACTGTACACTCCTGTCAGTGTCGCACTGTACACTCCTGTCAGTGTCCCACTGTACACTCCTGTCAGTCCCCACTGTACACTCCTGTCAGTGTCCCACTGTACACTCCTGTCAGTGTCCCACTGTACACTCCTGTCAGTCCCCACTGTACACTCCTGTCAGTGTCCCACTGTACACTCCTGTCAGTCCCCACTGTACACTCCTGTCAGTGTCGCACTGTACACTCCTGTCAGTGTCCCACTGTACACTCCTGTCAGTCCCCACTGTACACTCCTGTCAGTGTCCCACTGTACACTCCTGTCAGTGTCCCACTGTACACTCCTGTCAGTCCCCACTGTACACTCCTGTCAGTGTCCCACTGTACACTCCCGTCAGTGTCCCACTGTACACTCCTGTCTGTGTCCCACTGTACACTCCTGTCAGTCCCCACTGTACACTCCTGTCAGTGTCCCACTGTACACTCCTGTCAGTGTCCCACTGTACACTCCTGTCTGTGTCCCACTGTACACTCCTGTCAGTCCCCACTGTACACTCCTGTCAGTGTCCCACTGTACACTCCTGTCAGTCCCCACTGTACACTCCTGTCAGTCCCCACTGTACACTCCTGTCAGTGTCCCACTGTACACCCCTGTCAGTGTCCCACTGTACACTCCTGTCAGTGTCCCCACTGTACACTCCTGTCAGTGTCCCACTGTACACTCCTGTCTGTGTCCCACTGTACACTCCTGTCAGTGTCCCACTGTACACTCCTGTCAGTGTCCCACTGCACACTCCTGTCAGTCCCCACTGTACACTCCTGTCAGTGTCCCCACTGTACACTCCTGTCAGTGTCCCACTGTACACTCCTGTCAGTGTCCCACTGTACACTCCTGTCAGTGTCCCACTGCACACTCCTGTCAGTCCCCACTGTACACTCCTGTCAGTGTCCCCACTGTACACTCCTGTCAGTCCCCACTGTACACTCCTGTCAGTCCCCACTGTACACTCCTGTCAGTCCCCACTGTACACTCCTGTCAGTGTCCCACTGTACACTCCTGTCAGTCCCCACTGTACACTCCTGTCAGTCCCCACTGTACACTCCTGTCAGTGTCCCACTGTACACTCCTGTCAGTGTCCCCACTGTACACTCCTGTCAGTGTCCCACTGTACACTCCTGTCAGTCCCCACTGTACACTCCTGTCAGTCCCCACTGTACACTCCTGTCAGTGTCCCACTGTACACTCCTGTCAGTCCCCACTGTACACTCCTGTCAGTCCCCACTGTACACTCCTGTCAGTCCCCACTGTACACTCCTGTCAGTCCCCACTGTACACTCCTGTCAGTCCCCACTGTACACTCCTGTCAGTCCCCACTGTACAATCCTGTCAGTGTCCCCACTGTACACTCCTGTCAGTGTCCCACTGTACACTGCTGTCAGTCCCCACTGTACACTCCTGTCAGCCCCCACTGTACACTCCTGTCAGTCCCCACTGTACACTCCTGTCAGTGTCCCACTGTACACTCCTGTCAGTCCCCACTGTACACTCCTGTCAGTCCCCACTGTACACTCCTGTCAGTCCCCACTGTACACTCCTGTCAGTGTCCCCACTGTACACTCCTGTCAGTGTCCCACTGTACACTGCTGTCAGTCCCCACTGTACACTCCTGTCAGCCCCCACTGTACACTCCTGTCAGTCCCCACTGTACACTCCTGTCAGTCCCCACTGTACACTCCTGTCAGTCCCCACTGTACACTCCTGTCAGTCCCCACTGTACACTCCTGTCAGTGTCCCACTGTACACTCCTGTCAGTGTCCCACTGTACACTCCTGTCAGTGTCCCACTGTACACTCCTGTCAGTGTCCCACTGTACACTCCTGTCAGTGTCCCACTGTACACTCCTGTCAGTGTCCCACTGTACACTCCTGTCAGTCCCCACTGTACACTCCTGTCAGTGTCCCACTGTACACTCCTGTCAGTGTCCCACTGTACACTCCTGTCAGTCCCCACTGTACACTCCTGTCAGTCCCCACTGTACACTCCTGTCAGTCCCCACTGTACACTCCTGTCAGTCCCCACTGTACACTCCTGTCAGTGTCCCACTGTACACTCCTGTCAGTCCCCACTGTACACCCCTGTCAGTCCCCACTGTACACTCCTGTCGGTCCCCACTGTACACTCCTGTCAGTGTCCCCACTGTACACTCCCGTCAGTGTCCCACTGTACACTCCTGTCAGTCCCCACTGTACACTCCTGTCAGTCCCCACTGTACACTCCTGTCAGTCCCCACTGTACACTCCTGTCAGTCCCCACTGTACACTCCTGTCAGTGTCCCACTGTACACTCCTGTCAGTGTCCCACTGTACACTCCTGTCAGTCCCCACTGTACACTCCTGTCAGTCCCCACTGTACACTCCTGTCAGTGTCCCCACTGTACACTCCTGTCAGTGTCCCCACTGTACACTCCTGTCAGTGTCCCACTGTACACTCCTGTCAGTGTCCTACTGTACACTCCTGTCAGTCCCCACTGTACACTCCTGTCAGTGTCCCACTGTACACTCCTGTCAGTGTCCCCACTGTACACTCCTGTCAGTGTCCCCACTGTACACTCCTGTCAGTCCCCACTGTACACTCCTGTCAGTGTCCCACTGTACACTCCTGTCAGTCCCCAATGTACATTCCTGTCAGTCCCCACTGTACACTCCTGTCAGTGTCCCACTGTACACTCCTGTCATTGTCCCCACTGTACACTCCTGTCAGTCCCCACTGTACACTCCTGTCAGTCCCCACTGTACACTCCTGTCAGTGTCCCACTGTACACTCCTGTCAGTCCCCACTGTACACTCCTGTCAGTCCCCACTGTACACTCCTGTCAGTGTCCCACTGTACACTCCTGTCAGTGTCCCCACTGTACACTCCTGTCAGTGTCCCACTGTACACTCCTGTCAGTCCCCACTGTACACTCCTGTCAGTCCCCACTGTACACTCCTGTCAGTCCCCACTGTACACTCCTGTCAGTGTCCCACTGTACACTCCTGTCAGTGTCCCCACTGTACACTCCTGTCAGTCCCCACTGTACACTCCTGTCAGTCCCCACTGTACACTCCTGTCAGTCCCCACTGTACACTCCTGTCAGTCCCCACTGTACACTCCTGTCAGTGTCCCACTGTACACTCCTGTCAGTCCCCACTGTACACTCCTGTCAGTGTCCCACTGTACACTCCTGTCAGTGTCCCCACTGTACACTCCTGTCAGTGTCCCACTGTACACTCCTGTCAGTCCCCACTGTACACTCCTGTCAGTCCCCACTGTACACTCCTGTCAGTCCCCACTGTACACTCCTGTCAGTCCCCACTGTACACTCCTGTCAGTCCCCACTGTACACTCCTGTCAGTCCCCACTGTACACTCCTGTCAGTGTCCCCACTGTACACTCCTGTCAGTGTCCCACTGTACACTGCTGTCAGTCCCCACTGTACACTCCTGTCAGCCCCCACTGTACACTCCTGTCAGTCCCCACTGTACACTCCTGTCAGTGTCCCACTGTACACTCCTGTCAGTCCCCACTGTACACTCCTGTCAGTCCCCACTGTACACTCCTGTCAGTCCCCACTGTACACTCCTGTCAGTGTCCCCACTGTACACTCCTGTCAGTGTCCCACTGTACACTGCTGTCAGTCCCCACTGTACACTCCTGTCAGCCCCCACTGTACACTCCTGTCAGTCCCCACTGTACACTCCTGTCAGTCCCCACTGTACACTCCTGTCAGTGTCCCCACTGTACACTCCTGTCAGTGTCCCACTGTACACTCCTGTCAGCCCCCACTGTACACTCCTGTCAGTCCCCACTGTACACTCCTGTCAGTCCCCACTGTACACTCCTGTCAGTCCCCACTGTACACTCCTGTCAGTCCCCACTGTACACTCCTGTCAGTGTCCCACTGTACACTCCTGTCAGTGTCCCACTGTACACTCCTGTCAGTGTCCCACTGTACACTCCTGTCAGTGTCCCACTGTACACTCCTGTCAGTGTCCCACTGTACACTCCTGTCAGTGTCCCACTGTACACTCCTGTCAGTCCCCACTGTACACTCCTGTCAGTCCCCACTGTACACTCCTGTCAGTCCCCACTGTACACTCCTGTCAGTCCCCACTGTACACTCCTGTCAGTCCCCACTGTACACTCCTGTCAGTGTCCCACTGTACACTCCTGTCAGTCCCCACTGTACACCCCTGTCAGTCCCCACTGTACACTCCTGTCAGTCCCCACTGTACACTCCTGTCAGTGTCCCACTGTACACTCCTGTCAGTGTCCCCACTGTACACTCCTGTCAGTCCCCACTGTACACTCCTGTCAGTGTCCCACTGTACACTCCTGTCAGTGTCCCACTGTACACTCCTGTCAGTCCCCACTGTACACTCCTGTCAGTCCCCACTGTACACTCCTGTCAGTCCCCACTGTACACTCCTGTCAGTGTCCCACTGTTCACTCCTGTCAGTGTCCCACTGTACACTCCTGTCAGTGTCCCACTGTACACTCCTGTCAGTGTCCCACTGTACACTCCTGTCAGTGTCCCACTGTACACTCCTGTCAGTCCCCACTGTACACTCCTGTCAGTCCCCACTGTACACTCCTGTCAGTCCCCACTGTACACTCCTGTCAGTCCCCACTGTACACTCCTGTCAGTCCCCACTGTACACTCCTGTCAGTGTCCCACTGTACACTCCTGTCAGTCCCCACTGTACACCCCTGTCAGTCCCCACTGTACACTCCTGTCAGTCCCCACTGTACACTCCTGTCAGTGTCCCACTGTACACTCCTGTCAGTGTCCCCACTGTACACTCCTGTCAGTCCCCACTGTACACTCCTGTCAGTGTCCCACTGTACACTCCTGTCAGTGTCCCACTGTACACTCCTGTCAGTCCCCACTGTACACTCCTGTCAGTCCCCACTGTACACTCCTGTCAGTGTCCCCACTGTACACTCCTGTCAGTCCCCACTGTACACTCCTGTCAGTGTCCCACTGTACACTCCTGTCAGTGTCCCCACTGTACACTCCTGTCAGTGTCCCCACTGTACACTCCTGTCAGTCCCCACTGTACACTCCTGTCAGTGTCCCACTGTACACTCCTGTCAGTCCCCAATGTACATTCCTGTCAGTCCCCACTGTACACTCCTGTCAGTGTCCCACTGTACACTCCTGTCATTGTCCCCACTGTACACTCCTGTCAGTCCCCACTGTACACTCCTGTCAGTCCCCACTGTACACTCCTGTCAGTGTCCCACTGTACACTCCTGTCAGTCCCCACTGTACACTCCTGTCAGTGTCCCACTGTACACCCCTGTCAGTCCCCACTGTACACTCCTGTCAGTCCCCACTGTACACTCCTGTCAGTGTCCCACTGTACACTCCTGTCAGTCCCCACTGTACACTCCTGTCAGTGTCCCACTGTACACTCCTGTCAGTGTCCCCACTGTACACTCCTGTCAGTGTCCCCACTGTACACTCCTGTCAGTCCCCACTGTACACTCCTGTCAGTGTCCCACTGTACACTCCTGTCAGTGTCCCACTGTACACTCCTGTCAGTCCCCACTGTACACTCCTGTCAGTGTCCCACTGTACACCCCTGTCAGTCCCCACTGTACACTCCTGTCAGTCCCCACTGTACACTCCTGTCAGTGTCCCACTGTACACTCCTGTCAGTCCCCACTGTACACTCCTGTCAGTGTCCCACTGTACACTCCTGTCAGTGTCCCACTGTACACTCCTGTCAGTCCCAACTGTACACCCCTGTCAGTCCCCACTGTACACTCCTGTCAGTCCCCACTGTACACTCCTGTCAGTGTCCCCACTGTACACTCCTGTCAGTCCCCACTGTACACTCCTGTCAGTCCCCACTGTACACTCCTGTCAGTCCCCACTGTACACTCCTGTCAGTCCCCACTGTACACTCCTGTCAGTGTCCCACTGTACACTCCTGTCAGTCCCCACTGTACACTCCTGTCAGTCCCCACTGTACACTCCTGTCAGTGTCCCCACTGTACACTCCCGTCAGTGTCCCACTGTACACTCCTGTCAGTGTCCCACTGTACACTCCTGTCAGTCCCCACTGTACACTCCTGTCAGTGTCCCCACTGTACACTCCTGTCAGTCCCCGCTGTACACTCCTGTCAGTGTCCCACTGTACACTCCTGTCAGTCCCCACTGTACACTCCTGTCAGTCCCCACTGTACACTCCTGTCAGTGTCCCACTGTACACTCCTGTCAGTCCCCACTGTACACCCCTGTCAGTCCCCACTGTACACTCCTGTCAGTCCCCACTGTACACTCCTGTCAGTGTCCCCACTGTACACTCCCGTCAGTGTCCCACTGTACACTCCTGTCAGTCCCCACTGTACACTCCTGTCAGTCCCCACTGTACACTCCTGTCAGTGTCCCACTGTACACTCCTGTCAGTGTCCCACTGTACACTCCTGTCAGTCCCCACTGTACACTCCTGTCAGTCCCCACTGTACACTCCTGTCAGTGTCCCCACTGTACACTCCTGTCAGTCCCCACTGTACACTCCTGTCAGTGTCCCACTGTACACTCCTGTCAGTGTCCCCACTGTACACTCCTGTCAGTGTCCCCACTGTACACTCCTGTCAGTCCCCACTGTACACTCCTGTCAGTGTCCCACTGTACACTCCTGTCAGTCCCCAATGTACATTCCTGTCAGTCCCCACTGTACACTCCTGTCAGTGTCCCACTGTACACTCCTGTCAGTGTCCCACTGTACACTCCTGTCAGTCCCCACTGTACACTCCTGTCAGTGTCCCACTGTACACTCCTGTCATTGTCCCCACTGTACACTCCTGTCAGTCCCCACTGTACACTCCTGTCAGTGTCCCACTGTACACTCCTGTCATTGTCCCCACTGTACACTCCTGTCAGTCCCCACTGTACACTCCTGTCAGTCCCCACTGTACACTCCTGTCAGTGTCCCACTGTACACTCCTGTCAGTCCCCACTGTACACTCCTGTCAGTGTCCCACTGTACACCCCTGTCAGTCCCCACTGTACACTCCTGTCAGTCCCCACTGTACACTCCTGTCAGTGTCCCACTGTACACTCCTGTCAGTCCCCACTGTACACTCCTGTCAGTGTCCCACTGTACACTCCTGTCAGTGTCCCCACTGTACACTCCTGTCAGTGTCCCCACTGTACACTCCTGTCAGTCCCCACTGTACACTCCTGTCAGTGTCCCACTGTACACTCCTGTCAGTGTCCCACTGTACACTCCTGTCAGTCCCCACTGTACACTCCTGTCAGTGTCCCACTGTACACCCCTGTCAGTCCCCACTGTACACTCCTGTCAGTCCCCACTGTACACTCCTGTCAGTGTCCCACTGTACACTCCTGTCAGTCCCCACTGTACACTCCTGTCAGTGTCCCACTGTACACTCCTGTCAGTGTCCCACTGTACACTCCTGTCAGTCCCAACTGTACACCCCTGTCAGTCCCCACTGTACACTCCTGTCAGTCCCCACTGTACACTCCTGTCAGTGTCCCACTGTACACTCCTGTCAGTCCCCACTGTACACTCCTGTCAGTGTCCCACTGTACACTCCTGTCAGTCCCCACTGTACACTCCTGTCAGTCCCCACTGTACACTCCTGTCAGTGTCCCCACTGTACACTCCTGTCAGTCCCCACTGTACACTCCTGTCAGTGTCCCCACTGTACACTCCCGTCAGTGTCCCACTGTACACTCCTGTCAGTGTCCCACTGTACACTCCTGTCAGTCCCCACTGTACACTCCTGTCAGTGTCCCCACTGTACACTCCTGTCAGTCCCCGCTGTACACTCCTGTCAGTGTCCCACTGTACACTCCTGTCAGTGTCCCCACTGTACACTCCTGTCAGTCCCCACTGTACACTCCTGTCAGTGTCCCCACTGTACACTCCTGTCAGTCCCCACTGTACACTCCTGTCAGTCCCCACTGTACACTCCTGTCAGTGTCCCCACTGTACACTCCCGTCAGTGTCCCACTGTACACTCCTGTCAGTGTCCCACTGTACACTCCTGTCAGTGTCCCCACTGTACACTCCTGTCAGTCCCCACTGTACACTCCTGTCAGTCCCCACTGTACACTCCTGTCAGTGTCCCCACTGTACACTCCTGTCAGTCCCCACTGTACACTCCTGTCAGTGTCCCACTGTACACCCCTGTCAGTCCCCACTGTACACTCCTGTCAGTCCCCACTGTACACTCCTGTCAGTGTCCCCACTGTACACTCCTGTCAGTGTCCCACTGTACACTCCTGTCAGTGTCCCACTGTACACTCCTGTCAGTGTCCCCACTGTACACTCCTGTCAGTGTCCCACTGTACACTCCTGTCAGTGTCCCCACTGTACACTCCTGTCAGTGTCCCACTGTACACTCCTGTCAGTCCCACTGTACACTCCTGTCAGTCCCCACTGTACACTCCTGTCAGTGTCCCACTGTACACTCCTGTCAGTCCCACTGTACACTCCTGTCAGTCCCCACTGTACACTCCTGTCAGTGTCCCCACTGTACACTCCTGTCAGTCCCCACTGTACACTCCTGTCAGTGTCCCCACTGTACACTCCTGTCAGTGTCCCACTGTACACTCCTGTCAGTGTCCCCACTGTACACTACTGTCAGTGTCCCACTGTACACTCCTGTCAGTCCCACTGTACACTCCTGTCAGTCCCCACTGTACACTCCTGTCAGTGTCCCACTGTACACTCCTGTCAGTGTCCCCACTGTACACTCCTGTCAGTGTCCCACTGTACACTCCTGTCAGTGTCCCACTGTACACTCCTGTCAGTCCCCACTGTACACTCCTGTCAGTGTCCCACTGTACACTCCTGTCAGTCCCCACTGTACACTCCTGTCAGTCCCCACTGTACACTCCTGTCAGTGTCCCACTGTACACTCCTGTCAGTCCCCACTGTACACTCCTGTCAGTGTCCCACTGTACACTCCTGTCAGTGTCCCACTGTACATTCCTGTCAGTGTCCCACTGTACACTCCTGTCAGTCCCCACTGTACACTCCCGTCAGTGTCCCACTGTACACTCCTGTCAGTCCCCACTGTACACTCCTGTCAGTGTCCCCACTGTACACTCCTGTCAGTGTCCCACTGTACACTCCTGTCAGTCCCCACTGTACACTCCTGTCAGTCCCCACTGTACACTCCTGTCAGTGTCCCACTGTACACTCCTGTCAGTCCCCACTGTACACTCCTGTCAGTGTCCCACTGTACACTCCTGTCAGTCCCCACTGTACACTCCCGTCAGTGTCCCACTGTACACTCCTGTCAGTCCCCACTGTACACTCCTGTCAGTGTCCCACTGTACACTCCTGTCAGTCCCCACTGTACACTCCTGTCAGTCCCCACTGTACACTCCTGTCAGTGTCCCCACTGTACACTCCTGTCAGTCCCCACTGTACACTCCTGTCAGTGTCCCACTGTACACTCCTGTCAGTCCCCACTGTACACTCCCGTCAGTGTCCCACTGTACACTCCTGTCAGTCCCCACTGTACACTCCTGTCAGTGTCCCCACTGTACACTCCTGTCAGTGTCCCACTGTACACTCCTGTCAGTCCCACTGTACACACCTGTCAGTCCCCACTGTACACTCCTGTCAGTGTCCCACTGTACACTCCTGTCAGTCCCCACTGTACACTCCCTGTCAGTGTCCCACTGTACACTCCTGTCAGTCCCCACTGTACACTCCTGTCAGTCCCCACTGTACACTCCTGTCAGTGTCCCACTGTACACTCCTGTCAGGTCCCACTGTACACTCCTGTCAGTCCCCACTGTACACTCCTGTCAGTGTCCCACTGTACACTCCTGTCAGTCCCCACTGTACACTCCCTGTCAGTGTCCCCACTGTACACTCCTGTCAGTCCCCACTGTACACTCCTGTCAGTCCCCACTGTACACTCTGTCAGTGTCCCCACTGTACACTCCTGTCAGTCCCCACTGTACACTCCTGTCAGTCCCCACTGTACACTCCTGTCAGTGTCCCACTGTACACTCCTGTCAGTCCCCACTGTACAACCCTGTCAGTGTCCCACTGTACACTCCTGTCAGTCCCCACTGTACACTCCTGTCAGTCCCCACTGTACACTCCTGTCAGTCCCACTGTACACTCCTGTCAGTGTCCCACTGTACACTCCTGTCAGTGTCCCACTGT
>NW_027309353.1:25000-39206 GCF_047496885.1 Scyliorhinus torazame | reverse complement strand
GGACAGTGTCAGGGGACAGTGTCAGGGGGACAGTGTCAGGGGGACAGTGTCAGGGGGACAGTGTCAGGGGGACAGTGTCAGGGGGACAGTGTCAGGGGACAGTGTCAGGGGGGACAGTGTCAGGGGGACAGTGTCAGGGGGGACAGTGTCAGGGGGACAGTGTCAGGGGGACAGTGTCAGGGGGACAGTGTCAGGGGGACAGTGTCAGGGGACAGTGTCAGGGGGACAGTGTCAGGGGACAGTGTCAGGGGGGACAGTGTCAGGGGACAGTGTCAGGGGGACAGTGTCAGGGGGACAGTGTCAGGGGGGACAGTGTCAGGGACAGTGTCAGGGGGACAGTGTCAGGGGACAGTGTCAGGGGACAGTGTCAGGGGGACAGTGTCAGGGGGACAGTGTCAGGGGGACAGTGTCAGGGGGACAGTGTCAGGGGACAGTGTCAGGGGGACAGTGTCAGGGGACAGTGTCAGGGGGACAGTGTCAGGGGGACAGTGTCAGGGACAGTGTCAGGGGGACAGTGTCAGGGGGACAGTGTCAGGGACAGTGTCAGGGGGACAGTGTCAGGGACAGTGTCAGGGACAGTGTCAGGGACAGTGTCAGGGGGACAGTGTCAGGGGGACAGTGTCAGGGACAGTGTCAGGGGACAGTGTCAGGGGGGACAGTGTCAGGGGGACAGTGTCAGGGGGACAGTGTCAGGGGACAGTGTCAGGGGGACAGTGTCAGGGACAGTGTCAGGGGGACAGTGTCAGGGGACAGTGTCAGGGGGACAGTGTCAGGGACAGTGTCAGGGGACAGTGTCAGGGGGACAGTGTCAGGGGGACAGTGTCAGGGGGACAGTGTCAGGGGGACAGTGTCAGGGAGGCGACAGTGTCAGGGACAGTGTCAGGGGACAGTGTCAGGGACAGTGTCAGGGGACAGTGTCAGGGGGGACAGTGTCAGGGGGACAGTGTCAGGGGGACAGTGTCAGGGGACAGTGTCAGGGGGACAGTGTCAGGGGGACAGTGTCAGGGGGACAGTGTCAGGGGACAGTGTCAGGGGACAGTGTCAGGGACAGTGTCAGGGGGACAGTGTCAGGGGGACAGTGTCAGGGGACAGTGTCAGGGGGACAGTGTCAGGGGGACAGTGTCAGGGGACAGTGTCAGGGGACAGTGTCAGGGGACAGTGTCAGGGGGACAGTGTCAGGGGACAGTGTCAGGGGGACAGTGTCAGGGGGACAGTGTCAGGGACAGTGTCAGGGGGACAGTGTCAGGGACAGTGTCAGGGGGACAGTGTCAGGGCGGACAGTGTCAGGGGGACAGTGTCAGGGGGACAGTGTCAGGGGGACAGTGTCAGGGGGGACAGTGTCAGGGGGACAGTGTCAGGGGACAGTGTCAGGGGACAGTGTCAGGGGGACAGTGTCAGGGGGGACAGTGTCAGGGGACAGTGTCAGGGGGACAGTGTCAGGGGGACAGTGTCAGGGGGACAGTGTCAGGGGGACAGTGTCAGGGGGACAGTGTCAGGGGGACAGTGTCAGGGGGACAGTGTCAGGGGGACAGTGTCAGGGACAGTGTCAGGGGGACAGTGTCAGGGGACAGTGTCAGGGGGACAGTGTCAGGGGGACAGTGTCAGGGACAGTGTCAGGGGACAGTGTCAGGGGGACAGTGTCAGGGGGACAGTGTCAGGGGGACAGTGTCAGGGGGACAGTGTCAGGGGGACAGTGTCAGGGGGACAGTGTCAGGGGACAGTGTCAGGGGGACAGTGTCAGGGGACAGTGTCAGGGACAGTGTCAGGGGGACAGTGTCAGGGGACAGTGTCAGGGGGACAGTGTCAGGGACAGTGTCAGGGGACAGTGTCAGGGGGACAGTGTCAGGGGGACAGTGTCAGGGGACAGTGTCAGGGGACAGTGTCAGGGGACAGTGTCAGGGGGACAGTGTCAGGGGACAGTGTCAGGGGGACAGTGTCAGGGGACAGTGTCAGGGGACAGTGTCAGGGGGACAGTGTCAGGGGGACAGTGTCAGGGGACAGTGTCAGGGGGACAGTGTCAGGGACAGTGTCAGGGGACAGTGTCAGGGGACAGTGTCAGGGGGACAGTGTCAGGGACAGTGTCAGGGACAGTGTCAGGGGGACAGTGTCAGGGGGACAGTGTCAGGGGACAGTGTCAGGGGGACAGTGTCAGGGGACAGTGTCAGGGGACAGTGTCAGGGGACAGTGTCAGGGACAGTGTCAGGGGACAGTGTCAGGGGGACAGTGTCAGGGGGACAGTGTCAGGGGGACAGTGTCAGGGGACAGTGTCAGGGGACAGTGTCAGGGGGACAGTGTCAGGGGACAGTGTCAGGGGGACAGTGTCAGGGGACAGTGTCAGGGGGACAGTGTCAGGGGACAGTGTCAGGGGGACAGTGTCAGGGGACAGTGTCAGGGGGACAGTGTCAGGGGACAGTGTCAGGGGGACAGTGTCAGGGGGACAGTGTCAGGGGACAGTGTCAGGGGGACAGTGTCAGGGGACAGTGTCAGGGGGACAGTGTCAGGGGACAGTGTCAGGGGGGACAGTGTCAGGGGGACAGTGTCAGGGACAGTGTCAGGGACAGTGTCAGGGGACAGTGGTCAGGGGACAGTGTCAGGGGGACAGTGTCAGGGGACAGTGTCAGGGGACAGTGTCAGGGGACAGTGTCAGGGGGACAGTGTCAGGGGACAGTGTCAGGGGGACAGTGTCAGGGACAGTGTCAGGGGGACAGTGTCAGGGACAGTGTCAGGGGGGACAGTGTCAGGGACAGTGTCAGGGGGACAGTGTCAGGGGGACAGTGTCAGGGACAGTGTCAGGGGACAGTGTCAGGGACAGTGTCAGGGGGACAGTGTCAGGGGACAGTGTCAGGGGACAGTGTCAGGGGACAGTGTCAGGGACAGTGTCAGGGGACAGTGTCAGGGGGACAGTGTCAGGGACAGTGTCAGGGGACAGTGTCAGGGGGACAGTGTCAGGGGGACAGTGTCAGGGGGACAGTGTCAGGGGGACAGTGTCAGGGGGACAGTGTCAGGGGACAGTGTCAGGGGGACAGTGTCAGGGGGACAGTGTCAGGGGACAGTGTCAGGGGGACAGTGTCAGGGGGACAGTGTCAGGGGGACAGTGTCAGGGGGACAGTGTCAGGGACAGTGTCAGGGGACAGTGTCAGGGGGACAGTGTCAGGGGGACAGTGTCAGGGGGACAGTGTCAGGGGGACAGTGTCAGGGGGACAGTGTCAGGGACAGTGTCAGGGACAGTGTCAGGGGGACAGTGTCAGGGGGACAGTGTCAGGGGGACAGTGTCAGGGGACAGTGTCAGGGGACAGTGTCAGGGGACAGTGTCAGGGGGACAGTGTCAGGGGGACAGTGTCAGGGGGACAGTGTCAGGGGACAGTGTCAGGGGACAGTGTCAGGGACAGTGTCAGGGGGACAGTGTCAGGGACAGTGTCAGGGGGACAGTGTCAGGGACAGTGTCAGGGGACAGTGTCAGGGGACAGTGTCAGGGGACAGTGTCAGGGGACAGTGTCAGGGGGACAGTGTCAGGGACAGTGTCAGGGGGACAGTGTCAGGGGACAGTGTCAGGGGGGACAGTGTCAGGGGGACAGTGTCAGGGACAGTGTCAGGGGGACAGTGTCAGGGGACAGTGTCAGGGGACAGTGTCAGGGGGGACAGTGTCAGGGGACAGTGTCAGGGGGACAGTGTCAGGGACAGTGTCAGGGGGACAGTGTCAGGGACAGTGTCAGGGACAGTGTCAGGGGACAGTGTCAGGGGGACAGTGTCAGGGACAGTGTCAGGGACAGTGTCAGGGGACAGTGTCAGGGGACAGTGTCAGGGGGACAGTGTCAGGGGGACAGTGTCAGGGACAGTGTCAGGGGGACAGTGTCAGGGGACAGTGTCAGGGGGACAGTGTCAGGGGGACAGTGTCAGGGACAGTGTCAGGGACAGTGTCAGGGGGACAGTGTCAGGGGGACAGTGTCAGGGACAGTGTCAGGGGACAGTGTCAGGGGGACAGTGTCAGGGGACAGTGTCAGGGGACAGTGTCAGGGACAGTGTCAGGGACAGTGTCAGGGGGGACAGTGTCAGGGGACAGTGTCAGGGGACAGTGTCAGGGGACAGTGTCAGGGGGACAGTGTCAGGGGGACAGTGTCAGGGGACAGTGTCAGGGACAGTGTCAGGGGGACAGTGTCAGGGGGACAGTGTCAGGGGGACAGTGTCAGGGACAGTGTCAGGGGGACAGTGTCAGGGACAGTGTCAGGGGGACAGTGGACAGGTCGGACAGTGTCAGGGGACAGTGTCAGGGACAGTGTCAGGGGACAGTGTCAGGGGACAGTGTCAGGGGGACAGTGTCAGGGGGACAGTGTCAGGGGGACAGTGTCAGGGACAGTGTCAGGGGGACAGTGTCAGGGGACAGTGTCAGGGACAGTGTCAGGGGGACAGTGTCAGGGACAGTGTCAGGGACAGTGTCAGGGGGACAGTGTCAGGGGACAGTGTCAGGGGGACAGTGTCAGGGGGACAGTGTCAGGGACAGTGTCAGGGGGACAGTGTCAGGGGGACAGTGTCAGGGGGACAGTGTCAGGGACAGTGTCAGGGACAGTGTCAGGGACAGTGTCAGGGGGACAGTGTCAGGGGGACAGTGTCAGGGGGACAGTGTCAGGGACAGTGTCAGGGGACAGTGTCAGGGACAGTGTCAGGGGGACAGTGTCAGGGGACAGTGTCAGGGGACAGTGTCAGGGACAGTGTCAGGGGGACAGTGTCAGGGGACAGTGTCAGGGGGACAGTGTCAGGGGGACAGTGTCAGGGGACAGTGTCAGGGGACAGTGTCAGGGGGACAGTGTCAGGGGGACAGTGTCAGGGGACAGTGTCAGGGGGACAGTGTCAGGGGGACAGTGTCAGGGGGACAGTGTCAGGGACAGTGTCAGGGGACAGTGTCAGGGGGACAGTGTCAGGGGGACAGTGTCAGGGGGACAGTGTCAGGGGGACAGTGTCAGGGGGACAGTGTCAGGGGGACAGTGTCAGGGACAGTGTCAGGGGGACAGTGTCAGGGACAGTGTCAGGGGGACAGTGTCAGGGACAGTGTCAGGGGACAGTGTCAGGGGGACAGTGTCAGGGGACAGTGTCAGGGGGACAGTGTCAGGGGACAGTGTCAGGGACAGTGTCAGGACAGTGTCAGGGGGACAGTGTCAGGGGGACAGTGTCAGGGACAGTGTCAGGGGACAGTGTCAGGGGGACAGTGTCAGGGGACAGTGTCAGGGGGACAGTGTCAGGGACAGTGTCAGGGGGACAGTGTCAGGGGACAGTGTCAGGGGGACAGTGTCAGGGGACAGTGTCAGGGGGACAGTGTCAGGGGGACAGTGTCAGGGGACAGTGTCAGGGGACAGTGTCAGGGGGACAGTGTCAGGGGACAGTGTCAGGGACAGTGTCAGGGGACAGTGTCAGGGGACAGTGTCAGGGGGACAGTGTCAGGGGGACAGTGTCAGGGGGACAGTGTCAGGGGGACAGTGTCAGGGGACAGTGTCAGGGGACAGTGTCAGGGGGACAGTGTCAGGGGACAGTGTCAGGGGGAGCGGGACAGTGTCAGGGGACAGTGTCAGGGACAGTGTCAGGGGGACAGTGTCAGGGGGACAGTGTCAGGGGGACAGTGTCAGGGGGACAGTGTCAGGGACAGTGTCAGGGACAGTGTCAGGGGGACAGTGTCAGGGGACAGTGTCAGGGGGACAGTGTCAGGGGGACAGTGTCAGGGGGACAGTGTCAGGGGGACAGTGTCAGGGGACAGTGTCAGGGGGACAGTGTCAGGGGGACAGTGTCAGGGGGACAGTGTCAGGGGGACAGTGTCAGGGGGACAGTGTCAGGGGACAGTGTCAGGGACAGTGTCAGGGGGACAGTGTCAGGGGGACAGTGTCAGGGGGACAGTGTCAGGGGGACAGTGTCAGGGGGACAGTGTCAGGGACAGTGTCAGGGGGACAGTGTCAGGGGGACAGTGTCAGGGGGACAGTGTCAGGGACAGTGTCAGGGGACAGTGTCAGGGGGACAGTGTCAGGGGGACAGTGTCAGGGGGACAGTGTCAGGGGGACAGTGTCAGGGGGACAGTGTCAGGGGACAGTGTCAGGGGGACAGTGTCAGGGGACAGTGTCAGGGGGACAGTGTCAGGGGACAGTGTCAGGGGGACAGTGTCAGGGGGACAGTGTCAGGGGGACAGTGTCAGGGACAGTGTCAGGGACAGTGTCAGGGGGACAGTGTCAGGGGACAGTGTCAGGGGGACAGTGTCAGGGGACAGTGTCAGGGGGACAGTGTCAGGGGGACAGTGTCAGGGGGACAGTGTCAGGGACAGTGTCAGGGGGACAGTGTCAGGGACAGTGTCAGGGGGACAGTGTCAGGGACAGTGTCAGGGGGACAGTGTCAGGGGACAGTGTCAGGGGGACAGTGTCAGGGGGACAGTGTCAGGGGGACAGTGTCAGGGGGACAGTGTCAGGGACAGTGTCAGGGACAGTGTCAGGGGACAGTGTCAGGGGGGACAGTGTCAGGGGGACAGTGTCAGGGGACAGTGTCAGGGGACAGTGTCAGGGGACAGTGTCAGGGGGACAGTGTCAGGGGGACAGTGTCAGGGGGACAGTGTCAGGGGACAGTGTCAGGGGACAGTGTCAGGGGGACAGTGTCAGGGGGACAGTGTCAGGGGGACAGTGTCAGGGGGACAGTGTCAGGGGGACAGTGTCAGGGGACAGTGTCAGGGGGACAGTGTCAGGGGACAGTGTCAGGGACAGTGTCAGGGGGACAGTGTCAGGGACAGTGTCAGGGGACAGTGTCAGGGGACAGTGTCAGGGACAGTGTCAGGGGGACAGTGTCAGGGGGACAGTGTCAGGGGGACAGTGTCAGGGGGACAGTGTCAGGGACAGTGTCAGGGGACAGTGTCAGGGGACAGTGTCAGGGGGACAGTGTCAGGGGGACAGTGTCAGGGGGACAGTGTCAGGGGGACAGTGTCAGGGACAGTGTCAGGGACAGTGTCAGGGGGACAGTGTCAGGGGGACAGTGTCAGGGACAGTGTCAGGGGGGACAGTGTCAGGGACAGTGTCAGGGGGACAGTGTCAGGGGGACAGTGTCAGGGGGACAGTGTCAGGGGGACAGTGTCAGGGGGACAGTGTCAGGGGACAGTGTCAGGGGACAGTGTCAGGGGGACAGTGTCAGGGACAGTGTCAGGGGACAGTGTCAGGGGACAGTGTCAGGGGGACAGTGTCAGGGGGACAGTGTCAGGGGGACAGTGTCAGGGGACAGTGTCAGGGGGACAGTGTCAGGGGGACAGTGTCAGGGGGACAGTGTCAGGGGACAGTGTCAGGGACAGTGTCAGGGGGACAGTGTCAGGGGGACAGTGTCAGGGGACAGTGTCAGGGGGACAGTGTCAGGGGGACAGTGTCAGGGGACAGTGTCAGGGGGACAGTGTCAGGGGGACAGTGTCAGGGGGACAGTGTCAGGGGACAGTGTCAGGGGGACAGTGTCAGGGGGACAGTGTCAGGGGGACAGTGTCAGGGACAGTGTCAGGGGGACAGTGTCAGGGGGACAGTGTCAGGGACAGTGTCAGGGGACAGTGTCAGGGGACAGTGTCAGGGGGACAGTGTCAGGGGGACAGTGTCAGGGGGACAGTGTCAGGGACAGTGTCAGGGGGACAGTGTCAGGGACAGTGTCAGGGGGACAGTGTCAGGGACAGTGTCAGGGGGACAGTGTCAGGGACAGTGTCAGGGGACAGTGTCAGGGACAGTGTCAGGGGGACAGTGTCAGGGGACAGTGTCAGGGGACAGTGTCAGGGGACAGTGTCAGGGACAGTGTCAGGGGGACAGTGTCAGGGACAGTGTCAGGGACAGTGTCTGGGGGGACAGTGTCAGGGACAGTGTCAGGGGGACAGTGTCAGGGGGACAGTGTCAGGGGGACAGTGTCAGGGGGACAGTGTCAGGGACAGTGTCAGGGGGACAGTGTCAGGGGGACAGTGTCAGGGGGACAGTGTCAGGGGGACAGTGTCAGGGACAGTGTCAGGGGACAGTGTCAGGGGACAGTGTCAGGGACAGTGTCAGGGGGACAGTGTCAGGGACAGTGTCAGGGACAGTGTCAGGGGACAGTGTCA
The DNA here is from genome assembly GCF_047496885.1 of Scyliorhinus torazame. Classification (NCBI taxonomy): domain Eukaryota; kingdom Metazoa; phylum Chordata; class Chondrichthyes; order Carcharhiniformes; family Scyliorhinidae; genus Scyliorhinus; species Scyliorhinus torazame. Next base: position 31,129 of record NW_027309353.1, on the reverse strand, counting down.
GGGGACAGTGTCAGGGGGACAGTGTCAGGGGGACAGTGTCAGGGGGACAGTGTCAGGGGGGACAGTGTCAGGGACAGTGTCAGGGACAGTGTCAGGGGGACAGTGTCAGGGGGACAGTGTCAGGGGGACAGTGTCAGGGGACAGTGTCAGGGGGACAGTGTCAGGGACAGTGTCAGGGACAGTGTCAGGGGGACAGTGTCAGGGACAGTGTCAGGGGGACAGTGTCAGGGGACAGTGTCAGGGGACAGTGTCAGGGGGACAGTGTCAGGGACAGTGTCAGGGGGACAGTGTCAGGGGGACAGTGTCAGGGGGACAGTGTCAGGGGGACAGTGTCAGGGGGACAGTGTCAGGGGGGACAGTGTCAGGGGGACAGTGTCAGGGGGACAGTGTCAGGACAGTGTCAGGGACAGTGTCAGGGACAGTGTCAGGGGGACAGTGTCAGGGGACAGTGTCAGGGGGACAGTGTCAGGGGGACAGTGTCAGGGGGACAGTGTCAGGGGACAGTGTCAGGGACAGTGTCAGGGACAGTGTCAGGGGGACAGTGTCAGGGGGACAGTGTCAGGGACAGTGTCAGGGGACAGTGTCAGGGACAGTGTCAGGGGGACAGTGTCAGGGGGACAGTGTCTGGGACAGTGTCAGGGACAGTGTCAGGACGTGTCAGGGACAGTGTCAGGGGGACAGTGTCAGGGACAGTGTCAGGGGACAGTGTCAGGGGACAGTGTCAGGGACAGTGTCAGGGGACAGTGTCAGGGGGACAGTGTCAGGGGACAGTGTCAGGGGGACAGTGTCAGGGGGACAGTGTCAGGGGGACAGTGTCAGGGGGACAGTGTCAGGGGACAGTGTCAGGGGGACAGTGTCAGGGGGACAGTGTCAGGGGGACAGTGTCAGGGGGACAGTGTCAGGGGGACAGTGTCAGGGGACAGTGTCAGGGGACAGTGTCAGGGGGACAGTGTCAGGGGACAGTGTCAGGGGGACAGTGTCAGGGGGACAGTGTCAGGGGACAGTGTCAGGGGGACAGTGTCAGGGACAGTGTCAGGGGGACAGTGTCAGGGGACAGTGTCAGGGGACAGTGTCAGGGGACAGTGTCAGGGGACAGTGTCAGGGGGACAGTGTCAGGGACAGTGTCAGGGGGACAGTGTCAGGGGGACAGTGTCAGGGGGACAGTGTCAGGGGGACAGTGTCAGGGGGACAGTGTCAGGGGGACAGTGTCAGGGACAGTGTCAGGGGGACAGTGTCAGGGGACAGTGTCAGGGGGACAGTGTCAGGGGACAGTGTCAGGGGACAGTGTCAGGGGACAGTGTCAGGGGGGACAGGTGTCAGGGGGACAGTGTCAGGGACAGTGTCAGGGGGACAGTGTCAGGGACAGTGTCAGGGGGACAGTGTCAGGGACAGTGTCAGGGGACAGTGTAAGGGACAGTGTCAGGGGGACAGTGTCAGGGGGACAGTGTCAGGGGGACAGTGTCAGGGGGACAGTGTCAGGGGGACAGTGTCAGGGGGACAGTGTCAGGGACAGTGTCAGGGGACAGTGTCAGGGACAGTGTCAGGGACAGTGTCAGGGGACAGTGTCAGGGGGACAGTGTCAGGGGGACAGTGTCAGGGGACAGTGTCAGGGGGACAGTGTCAGGGGACAGTGTCAGGGGACAGTGTCAGGGGGACAGTGTCAGGGGGACAGTGTCAGGGGACAGTGTCAGGGGACAGTGTCAGGGGGACAGTGTCAGGGGGACAGTGTCAGGGGGACAGTGTCAGGGGACAGTGTCAGGGACAGTGTCAGGGGGACAGTGTCAGGACAGTGTCAGGGACAGTGTCAGGGGGACAGTGTCAGGGACAGTGTCAGGGGACAGTGTCAGGGGGACAGTGTCAGGGGGACAGTGTCAGGGGACAGTGTCAGGGACAGTGTCAGGGGACAGTGTCAGGGGACAGTGTCAGGGGGACAGTGTCAGGGGACAGTGTCAGGGGGACAGTGTCAGGGGGACAGTGTCAGGGGACAGTGTCAGGGGGACAGTGTCAGGGGACAGTGTCAGGGGGGACAGTGTCAGGGACAGTGTCAGGGGGACAGTGTCAGGGGGACAGTGTCAGGGGGACAGTGTCAGGGGGACAGTGTCAGGGGGACAGTGTCAGGGGGACAGTGTCAGGGGGACAGTGTCAGGGGGACAGTGTCAGGGGGACAGTGTCAGGGACAGTGTCAGGGGACAGTGTCAGGGACAGTGTCAGGGGACAGTGTCAGGGGGACAGTGTCAGGGGGACAGTGTCAGGGGGACAGTGTCAGGGGACAGTGTCAGGGGGACAGTGTCAGGGGGACAGTGTCAGGGGACAGTGTCAGGGACAGTGTCAGGGGGACAGTGTCAGGGACAGTGTCAGGGGGACAGTGTCAGGGGGACAGTGTCAGGGGGACAGTGTCAGGGGGACAGTGTCAGGGGGACAGTGTCAGGGGGACAGTGTCAGGGGGACAGTGTCAGGGGGACAGTGTCAGGGACAGTGTCAGGGGGACAGTGTCAGGGGGACAGTGTCAGGGGGACAGTGTCAGGGGGACAGTGTCAGGGGGACAGTGTCAGGGGGACAGTGTCAGGGGACAGTGTCAGGGACAGTGTCAGGGGGACAGTGTCAGGGGGGACAGTGTCAGGGGACAGTGTCAGGGGGACAGTGTCAGGGGGACAGTGTCAGGGGGACAGTGTCAGGGGGACAGTGTCAGGGACAGTGTCAGGGACAGTGTCAGGGGACAGTGTCAGGGGGACAGTGTCAGGGGACAGTGTCAGGGGGACAGTGTCAGGGGGACAGTGTCAGGGGACAGTGTCAGGGGGGACAGTGTCAGGGGGACAGTGTCAGGGACAGTGTCAGGGGGACAGTGTCAGGGGACAGTGTCAGGGACAGTGTCAGGGGGACAGTGTCAGGGACAGTGTCAGGGGGGACAGTGTCAGGGGGACAGTGTCAGGGGGACAGTGTCAGGGGGACAGTGTCAGGGGACAGTGTCAGGGACAGTGTCAGGGGGACAGTGTCAGGGGACAGTGTCAGGGGGACAGTGTCAGGGACAGTGTCAGGGACAGTGTCAGGGGACAGTGTCAGGGGACAGTGTCAGGGACAGTGTCAGGGGGACAGTGTCAGGGACAGTGTCAGGGGGACAGTGTCAGGGGGACAGTGTCAGGGGACAGTGTCAGGGGGACAGTGTCAGGGGGACAGTGTCAGGGGGACAGTGTCAGGGACAGTGTCAGGGGGACAGTGTCAGGGGACAGTGTCAGGGGGACAGTGTCAGGGGACAGTGTCAGGGGGACAGTGTCAGGGGGACAGTGTCAGGGGGACAGTGTCAGGGGGACAGTGTCAGGGACAGTGTCAGGGGACAGTGTCAGGGGGACAGTGTCAGGGGGGACAGTGTCAGGGGGACAGTGTCAGGGGGACAGTGTCAGGGGGACAGTGTCAGGGACAGTGTCAGGGGGACAGTGTCAGGGGGGACAGTGTCAGGGGACAGTGTCAGGGGGACAGTGTCAGGGGGACAGTGTCAGGGGGGACAGTGTCAGGGGGACAGTGTCAGGGACAGTGTCAGGGGACAGTGTCAGGGGGACAGTGTCAGGGACAGTGTCAGGGACAGTGTCAGGGGGACAGTGTCAGGGACAGTGTCAGGGGACAGTGTCAGGGGGACAGTGTCAGGGGACAGTGTCAGGGGGACAGTGTCAGGGGACAGTGTCAGGGGGACAGTGTCAGGGGGACAGTGTCAGGGGACAGTGTCAGGGGGACAGTGTCAGGGACAGTGTCAGGGACAGTGTCAGGGGGACAGTGTCAGGGGGACAGTGTCAGGGACAGTGTCAGGGGGACAGTGTCAGGGGACAGTGTCAGGGGGACAGTGTCAGGGGACAGTGTCAGGGGGACAGTGTCAGGGGGACAGTGTCAGGGGGACAGTGTCAGGGGGACAGTGTCAGGGGACAGTGTCAGGGGGACAGTGTCAGGGGACAGTGTCAGGGGGACAGTGTCAGGGACAGTGTCAGGGGGACAGTGTCAGGGGGACAGTGTCAGGGGGACAGTGTCAGGGGGACAGTGTCAGGGGGACAGTGTCAGGGGGACAGTGTCAGGGGGACAGTGTCAGGGACAGTGTCAGGGGGACAGTGTCAGGGGGACAGTGTCAGGGGACAGTGTCAGGGGGACAGTGTCAGGGGGACAGTGTCAGGGGGACAGTGTCAGGGGGACAGTGTCAGGGGGACAGTGTCAGGGGGACAGTGTCAGGGGGACAGTGTCAGGGGACAGTGTCAGGGGGACAGTGTCAGGGGGACAGTGTCAGGGGGACAGTGTCAGGGACAGTGTCAGGGGGACAGTGTCAGGGGGACAGTGTCAGGGGGACAGTGTCAGGGACAGTGTCAGGGGACAGTGTCAGGGGGACAGTGTCAGGGGGACAGTGTCAGGCAGTTCAGGGACAGTGTCAGGGACAGTGTCAGGGGACAGTGTCAGGGGACAGTGTCAGGGACAGTGTCAGGGGGACAGTGTCAGGGACAGTGTCAGGGGGACAGTGTCAGGGGGACAGTGTCAGGGGGACAGTGTCAGGGGGACAGTGTCAGGGGACAGTGTCAGGGGGACAGTGTCAGGGGGACAGTGTCAGGGGGACAGTGTCAGGGGGACAGTGTCAGGGGGACAGTGTCAGGGGACAGTGTCAGGGGGACAGTGTCAGGGGACAGTGTCAGGGGGACAGTGTCAGGGGGACAGTGTCAGGGGGACAGTGTCAGGGGGACAGTGTCAGGGGGACAGTGTCAGGGGGACAGTGTCAGGGGGACAGTGTCAGGGGGACAGTGTCAGGGGGACAGTGTCAGGGGGACAGTGTCAGGGGACAGTGTCAGGGGGGACAGTGTCAGGGACAGTGTCAGGGGGACAGTGTCAGGGGGGACAGTGTCAGGGGGACAGTGTCAGGGGGACAGTGTCAGGGGACAGTGTCAGGGGGACAGTGTCAGGGGACAGTGTCAGGGGGACAGTGTCAGGGGACAGTGTCAGGGGGACAGTGTCAGGGGGACAGTGTCAGGGGACAGTGTCAGGGGGACAGTGTCAGGGGGACAGTGTCAGGGGGACAGTGTCAGGGACAGTGTCAGGGGACAGTGTCAGGGGGACAGTGTCAGGGGGACAGTGTCAGGGGGACAGTGTCAGGGGGACAGTGTCAGGGGGACAGTGTCAGGGGGACAGTGTCAGGGGGACAGTGTCAGGGGGACAGTGTCAGGGACAGTGTCAGGGGGGGGACAGGGGTCAGGGGGACAGTGTCAGGGGACAGTGTCAGGGGGACAGTGTCAGGGGGACAGTGTCAGGGGGACAGTGTCAGGGGGACAGTGTCAGGGGGACAGTGTCAGGGGACAGTGTCAGGGACAGTGTCAGGGGGACAGTGTCAGGGGACAGTGTCAGGGACAGTGTCAGGGGGACAGTGTCAGGGGGACAGTGTCAGGGGGACAGTGTCAGGGGGACAGTGTCAGGGGACAGTGTCAGGGGACAGTGTCAGGGGGACAGTGTCAGGGGGACAGTGTCAGGGACAGTGTCAGGGGGACAGTGTCAGGGGGGACAGTGTCAGGGGACAGTGTCAGGGACAGTGTCAGGGACAGTGTCAGGGGGACAGTGTCAGGGGGACAGTGTCAGGGGGACAGTGTCAGGGGGACAGTGTCAGGGGGACAGTGTCAGGGGACAGTGTCAGGGGACAGTGTCAGGGACAGTGTCAGGGGGACAGTGTCAGGGGACAGTGTCAGGGGGACAGTGTCAGGGACAGTGTCAGGGGGACAGTGTAAGGGACAGTGTCAGGGGGACAGTGTCAGGGGGACAGTGTCAGGGGGACAGTGTCAGGGGGACAGTGTCAGGGGGACAGTGTCAGGGGGACAGTGTCAGGGGGACAGTGTCAGGGGGACAGTGTCAGGGACAGTGTCAGGGGACAGTGTCAGGGGGACAGTGTCAGGGGACAGTGTCAGGGGGACAGTGTCAGGGGGACAGTGTCAGGGGGACAGTGTCAGGGACAGTGTCAGGGGGACAGTGTCAGGGGGACAGTGTCAGGGACAGTGTCAGGGACAGTGTCAGGGGGACAGTGTCAGGGGGACAGTGTCAGGGGGACAGTGTCAGGGGGACAGTGTCAGGGGGACAGTGTCAGGGGGACAGTGTCAGGGGGGACAGTGTCAGGGGGACAGT
>NW_027309353.1:0-17500 GCF_047496885.1 Scyliorhinus torazame | reverse complement strand
TCCATGCCCCCACTACTCTCTGGGTAAAGAACCTACCTCTGATATCCCTCCTATATCTTCCACCATTCACCTTAAATTTATGTCCCCTTGTAATGGTTTGTTCCACCCGGGGAAAAAGTCTCTGACTGTCTACTCTATCTATTCCCCTGATCATCTTATAAACCTCTATCAAGTCGCCCCTCATCCTTCTCCGTTCTAATGAGAAAACGCCTAGCACCCTCAACCTTTCCTCGTAAGACCTACTCTCCATTCCAGGTAACATCCTGGTAAATCTTCTTTGCACCTTTTCCAAAGCTTCCACATCCTTCCTAAAATGAGGTGACCAGAACTGTACACAGTACTCCAAATGTGGCCTTACCAAAGTTTTGTACAGCTGCAACATCACCTCAAGGCTCTTAAATTCAATCCCTCTGTTAATGAACGCGAGCACACCATAGGCCTTCTTCACAGCTCTATCCACTTGAGTGGCAACTTTCAAAGATGTATGAACATAGACCCCAAGATCTCTCTGGTCCTCCACATTGCCAAGAACTCTACCGTTAACCCTGTATTCCGCATTCATATTTGTCCTTCCAAAATGGACAACCTCACACTTTTCAGGGTTAAACTCCATCTGCCACTTCTCAGCCCAGCTCTGCATCCTATCTATGTCTCTTTGCAGCTGACAACAGCCCTCCTTACTATCCACAACTCCACCAATCTTCGCATTGTCTGCAAATTTACTGACCCACCCTTCAACTCCCTCATCCAAGTCATTAATGAAAATCACAAACAGCAGAGGACCCAGAACTGATCCCTGCGGTACGCCACTGGTAACTGGGCTCCAGGCTGAATATTTGCCATCCACCACCACTCTCTGACTTCTATCGGTTAGCCAGTTCGTTATCCAATTGGCCAAATTTCCCACTATCCCACGCCTCCTTACTTTCTGCAGAAGCCTACCATGGGGAACCTTATCAAATGCCTTACTAAAATCCATGTACACTACATCCACTGCTTTACCTTCATCCACATGCTTGGTCACCTCCTCAAAGAATTCAATAATGTATTGGTGTAATTCTGGTGTATAGAGGGATACGGCACTGGGAAGGGCTGAGAGTTTTGGCCAAGGTTGGTATCATGACCGGTACAGACTTGGAGGGCCGAAGGGCCTGTTCCTGCGCTGTATTGTTCTTTGTTCTCTTTGCTCTTTGGAAGGGCTCTCACTGCCGATAGACAGAAATAGCAGGCGGCCAGTTCTCGAGTGGGAGAGAGAGAGAGAGCAGCTTCTTCTGGGGGTCTACAACCTTCAGACAGTCAGCAACCGAGCAGGACAACCCCCTCGAGGGGCCGCTGGCTCCTCCTCCGACCAACCCCACCCGACAGGAACCAATCGCAGACGGCTGCCGGGCAGATCGCCATCCCTGGCCAGTCCGTTGGCCACCTGCTGGCCATTCGGAACCATCCCCGGTGAAGGGGGTGTCCAGCGATGAAGCCTCTTAAAACTGAATAGCTGCCGCGAGAGTAGTTCAACATAAATTAGATTATTAAGGATTGAGATTAATCGTTTGAAGTTAACCCCAGTAATGTACGGGGAAAACAACGTTAAAATTGACACAGGATCCTGGTAAACAACAGGGGGCTGGATGGGGTTAAATCATGAGCTGATCACAATTTTACTGGATATTTTGGAAATGACAGCTTCACAGATTGGATCACGTCAACTGGGAGTGGGCCATTGATTTTTGGAAAATGGTACAATTGATGTGTTTTTATGAAGCGAAGTATGGGCTGGAGCAGGGGGAAATGTTTAGATACATGCAGGTTCGAGATTTTGCCAGAAAGGAGATACAGAGCTTCCCAGAGGTGCCGGCCTCCACGTTGCTGGAGGAGGTGCTGACGACAGGGGGACTGGAGAAGGGGGTAGTGTCAGCGGTTTACGGAACTATTTTGGAAGAGGAGAAGGCACCACTGGAAAGGATCAAAGCAAAGTGGGAGGAAGAGTTGGGGGAGGATATGGAGGAGGGGTTCTGGTGTGAGGTGCTCCGGAGAGTGAACGCCTCCACCTCGTGCGCGAGGTTGGGGCTGATACAGCTGAAGGTGGTACACGGAGCACACCTCACGAGGGAGAGGAGGAGCCGATCCTGTGAAGGAGTAGAAGATGTGTGTGACCGTTGCGGGAGGGGGGCCTCGCTAATCACGTTCATATGTCTTGGTCCTGTCCAAAGCTAGAGGATTACTGGGAGGAGGTTTTTAGGGTAATTTCTAAAGTGGTGCACGTGAAACTGGACCCGGGCCCCCGGGAGGCCATATTCGGGGTGTCGGACCAGCCGGGGTTGGAAACGGGCGGGGAGGCAGATGTTGTAGCCTTCGCCTCGTTGATCGCCCGAAGGCGGATCCTGCTGGGATGGAGAGCAGCCTCTCCACCCAGTGCCCTGGCGTGGCGGGGGGGCCTGTTGGAATTCCTGACTCTTAAGAAGGTTAAGTTTGAACTGCGGGGAAGGATGGAGGGGTTCTACAATTCATGGGCATTATTCATTATGCACTTTCAAGAACTGGATAACATTGAACATTAGTTGGGGCGGGTGTTGGGGGGAGGGGGGCTGTGTGTGTTAAGGGTGACTATGGGTGATCCCAAATTCCTTTTTGTCATTTGTTTGTGTGAACATGCGGGCTAATGTTTGGGGTTTGGTGGGAGGATGGGATCGTTGTTATCGACATGGGGAATGGGGAATGACATATTTGTTGCTGATTATTGTTTATTGTTGGTGGTGTAAATTTGGGAGAAAATGTGAAAAAGGAGGAGAATAAAAAATATTTTAAAAAAAAAGAAAATTCATGTGTTTTTAATCAGGGTTCAGCAGATTGATCTTGGTAAGTCTCCAGATCCATCTCTCGTGTACACGAAACCAAGCTTGGGATAATAAAGCCGTCTTAACAAGGCTGTGTGTCTGCTCTGTTTATTAAACTAAGCCATAACAATGAGGAAGGAACCCCAAGGAAAGGCTGGCTCAATACTCGGGCTGTGGAAACGCTTCTGAGGAGGATATTTTATCGCACTGTGTCACTCTGACCATCGGTCTCTCTTCTGAAGTCATTCTAACGGCTCTCCATTCTCCCTCGCTCCGCAGGTGGACCAATACTCCTTCACGGCCTCCTACACAATTTACAACGTGCACAGCAGGTAAGCAGGTTCCTCCCGGCCCCTCACCATCCTGCCCCACTCCTATCAGCGCTGAGGGAGCGTTGCACTGTGGGTCAGTGCTGAGGGAGCGCCGCACTATGGGAGGGTCAGTGCTGAGGGAGCTCCGCACTGTGGGAGGGTCAGTGCTGAGGGAGCGCCGCACTGTGTGAGGGTCAGTGCCGAGGGAGCTCCGCACTGTGGGAGGGTCAGCGCTGAGGGAGCGCCGCACTGTGGGAGGGTCAGTGCTGAGGGAGCGCCGCACTGTGGGAGGGTCAGTGCTGAGGGAGCTCCGCACTGTGGGAGGGTCAGTGCTGAGGGAGCGCCGCACTGTGGGAGAGTCAGTGCTGAGGGAGCGCCGCACTATGGGAGAGTCAGTGCTGAGGGAGCTCCGCACTGTGGGAGGGTCAGTGCTGAGGGAGCGCCGCACTGTGGGAGGGTCAGTGCTGAGGGAGCTCCGCACTGTGGGAGGGTCAGTGCTGAGGGAGCTCCGCACTGTGGGAGGGTCAGTGCTGAGTGAGCTCCGCACTGTGGGAGGGTCAGTGCTGAGGGAGCGCCGCACTGTGGGAGGCTCAGTGCTGAGAGAGTGCCGCACTGTGGGAGGGTCAGTGCTGAGGGAGCTCCGCACTGTGGGAGGGTCAGTGCTGAGGGAGCGCGGCACTGTGGGAGGTTCAGTGCTGAGGGAGTGCCGCAATGTGGGAGGGTCAGTGCTGAGGGAGCGCGGCACTGTGGGAGGGTCAGTGCTGAGGGAGTGCCGCACTGTGGGAGGGTCAGTGCTGACGGAGCGCGGCACTGTGGGAGGGTCAGTGCTGATCGAGGGCCGCACTGTGGGAGGGTCAGTGCTGAGGGAGCTCCGCACTGTGGGAGGGTCAGTGCTGAGGGAGCGCCGCGCTGTGGGAGAGTCAGTGCTGAGGGAGCGCCGCACTGTGGGAGGGTCAGTGCTGAGGGAGCTCCGCACTGTGGGAGGGTCAGTGCTGAGGGAGCGCGGCACTGTGGGAGGTTCAGTGCTGAGGGAGTGCCGCACTGTGGGAGGGTCAGTGCTGAGGGAGTGCGGCACTGTGGGAGGGTCAGTGCTGAGGGAGCACCGCACTGTGGGAGGGTCGGTGCTGAGGGAGCGCCGCACTGTAGGAGTGTCAGTGCTGAGGGAGCGCCGCACTGGGAGGGTCAGTGCTGAGGGAGCGCCGCACTGTGGGAGGGTCAGTGATGAGGGAGCTCCGCACTGTGGGAGGGTCAGTGATGAGCGAGCGCCGCACTGTGGGAGGGTCAGTGCTGAGGGAGCGCCGCACTGCGGGAGGGTCGGTGCTGAGGGAGCACCGCACTGTGGGAGGGTCGGTGCTGAGGGAGCGCCGCACTGTGGGAGGGTCAGTGCTGAGGGAGCGCCGCACTGTGGGAGGGTCAGTGCTGAGGGAGCGCCGCACTGTGGGAGGGTCAGTGCTGAGGGAGCTCAGCACTGTGGGAGGGTCAGTGCTGAGGGAGCGCCGCACTGTGGGAGGGTCGGTGCTGAGGGAGCGCCGCACTGTGGGAGGGTCAGTGCTGAGGGAGCGCCGCACTGTGGGGGTGAGTCAGCTGCCAACAGCCCGGTCTCTCTCTCTCTCTCCGTCCACCCACACCCAGGTCTATCCGGATGAAGGCCACTTCTTCCGGACCGAGAGCAACATCAGGCACCTTCGGAAAACCGTTGCCGGGTTCCTGGGGGACGTTTCCGTGATGGCGCGGGGAAAGGAACACCAGGTGACGTGTAGGAACTCCAGCACCTGCTGCGATCCGAGCAGAGGGAGGCCTTGATGCTGATCATTCTATATCTGGTCGATTGCTTGTGACTGAGTTTGGTCATTCGACCCCCTGATCGCTTGCTTGTTGCAACTGGTGACTTGCTGCGATCGATTTGGCTAGCGTGCAGCGAATGAGTCCAAAGGGCCGAGCTCTGCCCCGTGACAGGAGGTGACTGGATCAGATCCCACTCTTATCTCTTGACCTTATTATTTTCTTCCACCATTCTGTGTTTGCTTGTCTTCTGTGAGTGTGGGTAGAGGGTGGGACACTTAAAGGTGTCGTGGGTATTAGCTTGTCATTAACCAGTTGTACGTACAGCATATATAACATCGAATGGTACAGCACAGAACAGTACAGGCCCTTCGGCCCTCGATGTTGTGCCGACCATTTATCCTAATCTAAGATCAACCTAATCTCCACCCCTTCAATTTACTGCTGTCCATGTGCCTGTCTAAGAGTCGCTTAAATGTCCCGAATGACTCGGACTCCACCACCTCTGTTGGCAGTGCGTTCCACACACCCACCTCTCTCTGTGTAAAGAATCTCCCCTATACCTTCCTCCAATCACCTTAAAATTATGTCCCCCCTCGTGACAGCCATTTCCACCCTGGGGGAAATTCTCTGGCTATCCACTCTATCCATGCCTCTCATCACCTTGTACACCTCTATCAAGTCACCTCTCTGCCTTCTTCGCTCCAGTGCGAAAAGCCCGAGCTCCCCCTCAAGCTGTCTTCATAAGACATGCCCCCCAGTCCAGGCAGCATCCTGGTAAATCTCCTCTGTACCCTCTCCAAAGCATCCACATCCTTCCTATAATGAGACGACCAGAACTGGACACAATATTCCAAGTGTGGTCTAACCAGGGTTTTATAAAGCTGCAGCAAAACCTCACGGCTCTGAAACTCGATCCCCCTGTTAATGAAAGCCAACACACCATACGCCTTCTGAACAACCCTATCAACCTGGGTGGCAACCTTGAGGGATCGATGTGCGTGGACCCCAAGATCCCTCTGTTCCTCCACACTTCCAAGAATCCTGCCTGTATTCCGCATTCAAATTCGACCTTCCAAAATGAACCACTTCACATTTGTCGAGGTTGAACTCCATCTGCCACTTCTCAGCCCAGCTCTGCATCCTGTCGATGTCCTGTTGTAACCCGCTACAGCCCTCGACACTATCTACAACTCCACCAACCTTCGTGTCATCGGCAGACTTACGAACCCACCCTTCCACTTCCTCGTCCGAGTCATTTGTAAAAACCACCAAGAGCAGAGGTCCCAGAACAGATCCCTGCGGGACACCACTGGTCACCGACCTCCAGGCGGAATACTTTCCGTCCACTACCACTCGCTGTCTTCTTTCGGCCAGCCAATTCTGTATCCAGACCCAATATGATATTCCATGACTGTTCTTGGTATTAATAAACAGGAATTGTATTTCAACTCGCAAGCCTGGTGACTCTAATTATTGGGCAGACTTTGGGGAATTTTGAGAAGAATTATTGGTTGATTGACTTGGGATTCTGTGCAAGATACCACACACTGGCCCTAGCTGTCCTAACACCTGACTGTGATCATTCTACCCCTGATTGATTCTTCGAGACTGATTGCGATGATTCTAATTTGGCTTCTCTGGTCTGACTGTTGGTTGGAGTCTGGATTGTAATTGTTCCATCTCCGGTCGATTGGTCGCGCCTGATTGCAACAATTCTCCCTCCAGTTCCTCGGTCCGATTGCAATCCGATTGATTGCCCGAGTCTGATTTCTCAGTCGCACCTGCGATTCATACGGATGTGGGTCTGGTTGCCGCAATTCGGCTCCCGCTGTTCCCAGTGTACTGACCCTACCTGACCTTTCCAACTCAGAACCTAAATCTCGGCAGTTAACTGTTCCCTGGTGCATTCTCCACAGCAACACCTCCAACAGTCAGGGTCCAATCAGCACCCTCTTCCCATGCAGTATAAATTGTTGCTCCCAAGGGCGGCATGTGGCGCAGTGGACAGCATTGGGACTGCGGCGCCGAGGTCCCGGGTTCGAATCCCGGTCCTGGGTCACTGTCCGTGTGGAGTTTGCACATTCTCCCCGTGTCTGCGTGGGTTTCGCCCCCACAACCCAAAGATGTGCAGGGTAGGTGGATTGGCCACGCTAAATTGACCCTTAATTGGAAAAAAAATTAATTGGGTACTCTAAATTTATTTTAAAATAAATAAATAAATACATTGTTGCTCCCTATTATTCCGTTTTTTAAAAAATTATAAATTTGGAGTGCCCAATTCATTTTTTCCAATTACGGGGCAATTTAGCGCGGCCAATCCACCTACCCTGCACATCTTTGGGTTGTGGGGGCGAGACCCACGCAAACACGGGGAGAATGTGCAAACTCCACACGGACAGTGACCCAGAGCCGGGTTCGAACCTGGGACCTCGGCGCCGTGAGGCAGCAGTGCTAACCACTGCGCCACTCTGCCGCCCTTTGCTCCCTATTATTACGTGCAACTTACCAACTGAACACAAAAGGTCTCTAATTTAATACTCCACAGGTAAGCCAAACGTAAGTCCATTAGCCCAACCTTTTACGGTGCTTTAGTTGCACGTCTGGCTCCCAAAAACCTTTCAAACCAGGGGCTCTTTAAAAACAAGACTACAGCAGTCGAACACACACACTAATCCAGGCGTTTAACCCTCACAACAAATATATACAGTACAATATAATCTGAAATCCTTACGTACATCATACTTTGCGATCTGGTACTGTTGCCAACCCGCCCGGAGGTTAGGTCCAATGTGGATGATGATTCCGCAATCAGGCAGCACTTGGCTGAACAATCCCGAGTGCGCCACGGGGTTAACGCCAGCGACCAATGTCAGATTGGCGGGGCCGCCTGGCGGTCACGCTGTCCCAGGAGCTGCACCGGTCCGTCCGTCGATGAATGAGGCAGGCTGGCTACAGCTACGTGGGACTTGGGCGACATCGCATCTGGCACTGCCGTGTGCGTTTTGGACGCGATGAGAAAGAATACGTTCGCATTGGGAGCCAGTATGGCGAAGGATCGCTAGATTGGTCCTGAGGACAAGGAATGGGAGGGGGTAGTGAAAAGAGGGGGGATGAGAGGTTGAACAAATTAGGTGAATATTTTTGGGGGTTTAAAAGTAGAAGAGATGACCTTCATAGAATCTCTGCAGGGATGAATGAGGCCATTCGGCCCATTGAATCTGCACCGACCATCTAAAAGAGCAGCCTCCCCAGGCGCACTAACCCCGCCCTATCCCCCGTGACCCCACACAACCTGCAAAACTTTGGACACTAAGGGCAATTTATCAGGGCCAATCCACCTAACCTGCACATCTTTGGACTGTGGGAGGAAACCGGAGCACCCGGAGGAAACCCACGCACACACGGGGAGGATGTGTAGACTCCGCACAGACAGTGACCCAAGCCGGAATCGAACCCCGGACCCTGGAGCGTCGAGGGGGAACGGGGCGGGGCGGTCGGTGGGGGGGATGTGGGGGGTGTGAAGGTGTCCGGCGGTTACGGATTTTCAGGGGTGGGTCAGGATGACGGGGTGGGGGGATGTCGGGAGGTGTTCGAGGGGGGTGCGGGTTTGGGATTTACCAGGGGTCTGGATTCCCTGGGGGGGGATATGCAGGGGTGGGGCAGGATTTTCGGGGGGGGGATGGTTGGGATTTCCGGGGGGGGGGATTTCTGGGGGGGGGGGTCGGGATTTCCAGGGGTGGGGGTCAGGATTCCCTGGTGTGGTCGGGATTTCCGGGGGGGGGATCTCCAGGGGAGGGGTTGGGATTTCCAGGGGGAGGTCAGGATTTCCGAGGGGGGGGTGTCGGGATTTCCAGGGGAGGGTTGGGATTTCCAGGGGAGGGTTGGGATTTCTGAGGGGGGGTGTCGGGATTTCCAGGGGGAGTGTCGGGATTTCCAGGGGAGGGGTGTCGGGATTCCCTGGGGGAGGGAGATTTCCAGCGGGGTGGGGGATTTTCTGCGGGGGGGGTCGGATTCCTGGGGTGGAAATTCCCTGCAGGGTGTCGGGTTTCCCGGGGGGAGAGGTGATTTCCAGGGGGGGGTCACGATCTCCAGGGCGGGTCGGCATTTCCAGGGGGGGGGTCGGGATTCCCAGGGGGGGGTCGGGATTCCCTGGGAGGCGGGTTTACCGATTTGGGGGGGACGGGAATTCCGGGGGGTCGAGATTTCCGGGGGGGGGGGTTGGGATTTCCAAGTGGGGTCGGGATTTCCAGGGGGGGTCAGGATTTCCAGGGAGGATCGGGATTTCCAGGGGTGGGGTTGGATTTCCTGGTGGGGGGTCGGGATTTCCGGGGGGGGGGTCAGGATGTCCAGGGGAGGGGGGTTGTGTTTTTCCGGGGAGGGTCGGAATTTCCAGGTGGGTGTCAGGATTCTCTGGGGAGGGCGGGATTTCCAGGGGGGGGTGAGATTTCCGGGGGGTTGGGTTTTTCCAGGGGGGCGGGATTTCCAGGAGTGGGCGGGATTTCTCGGGGGGGGGGTTGGGCTTTTCCGGGGGGGGGATTTCCGGGGGGGCGGGATTTCCGGGGGGGCGGGATTTCCGGGGGGGGCGGGATTTCCCGGAGGGGTCGGGATTCCCTGGGAGGCAGGTTTACCAATTTGGGGGGGGGGAATTCTGGGAGAGTCAAGATTTCCGGGGGGGGTCGAGATTTCCAGGGGGGGGTTGGGTTTTTCCAGGGGGGGGTCGGGATTTCCAGGGTGGTCGGGATTTCCAGGGGTGGGGGTTGGGATTTCTGGGGGGCGTCAGGATTTCCAGGCCGGGGGGGGAATCCCCGGGGGGGGTTTGGATTTTTCCAGGGGGATCGGGATTTCCGGGGGGGTGTTGGTTTTTACGGCAAGTGTCGGAATTTCCAGGTGGGTGTCGGGATTCTCTAGGGGGGGGGGATTTCCAGGGGGGGGGGGATTTCCGGGGGGGTTGGGTTTTTCCGGGGGGGTGGGATTTCAAGGGCGGGCGGGATTTCCCGGGGGGGGGGTTGGGTTTCCGGGGGGGGGGATTTCCGGGGGGTGGCATTTCCAGGGAGGGGGTGGCATTTCCCGGTGGGGTGCGGTTTTTCCAGAGGGATGGGATTTCCCGGGGGTGGTCAGGATTTCCAGGGGGTGGGGGATTTCCAGGGAGGGGGCAGGATTTCCAGGGGGGGTTTGATTTCCGTTGGGGGGGGTTGGGTTTTCCAGGTGGGGGTGTTGGGAGTTCCGGGGGGGGGTTGGGATTTCCAGGGGGGTGTTAGTATTCCCAGGGGGGTTTAGGAATTCCAGGAGGCGTGGATTTCAGGGGGGGCTTGGGATTTCCAGGGGGGGGTCGGGATTCCCGGGGGATGTTGGGATTTCAAGGGGGGGCTGGATTTCCTGGGGTGGTCGGGATTTCCGGGGGGGGGATTTTCAGGGGTGGGTGGGGATTTCCGAGGGGGGGTGTCGGGGTTTGTGGGGGGGGGGGTGTTGTCGGGATTCCGTGGAGTGGGATTTCCAGCAGGGGGGGGGATTTCCAGCGGGTGGTCGGATTGCCGGGGTGAGAGTTCCCTGCAGGGTGTCGGGTTTCCCGGGGGGTGGGATGATTTCCAGGGGGGGATGTCGGGATTCCCGGATTGGGGGGGCTGTGATTTTCAGGGCGGGTCGGGATTTCCTGGGGGGGGGGGTCGTGATTCCCTGGGAGACGAGTTTACTGATTTGGGGGGGTTGAGATTTCCGGGGGGGGTCGGGATTTCCGGGGGGGCTTGGTTTTTCCAGGGGGGGGTCGGGATTTCCAGGGGGGGGTCGGGATTTCCAGGGATGGGGTTGGGATTTCCGGGGGGCGTCAGGATTTCCAGGCGGGAGGGGGAATCCCGGGGGGGGGGTTGGATTTTTTCGGGAGGTGTCGGATTTTCGGGGGGGTGTTGGGTTTTTCCGGGGAGGGTCGGATTTCAAGGTGGGTGTCGGGATTCTCTGGGGGGGGCGGGATTTCCAGGGGGGGTGGGAATTCCCTTGGGGGTTGGGTTTTTCCAGGGGGGGGTGGGATTTCCAGGGATGGGGGCGGGATTTCCCAGGGGGGATGGGTTTTTCCAGTGGGGGGTCGGGATTATCATGGGGGTGTTGGGATTTCAGAAGGGGGGGATTTCCAGGGGTGGGTGATTTCCCGGGGGATGGGTTTTTCTAGGGGGGGGTCAGGAATTCCGGGATGCGGTGGGGATTTCCAGGGAGGGGGCGGGATTTCCGTTTTCCAGGTTGGGGGTGTCGGGATTTCCAGTGGGGGGTCGGGATTTCTGGGGGGGGGGTCGGGATTTCCAGGGGGCGTGGTTGGGATTTCCAGGGGGGTGGGTCGGGATTCCAGGATGGGGCGTTGGGATTTCCGGGGGGGGGGATTTCCATGGGTGTGGTTGGGATTTCCAGGGGGGGGTCAGGATTTCCAGTGGGGGGTCGGGATTTCCAGGGGGCGTGGTTGGGATTTCCAGGCGGGGGGTCGGGATTTCCAGGAGGGGTTCAGGATTTCCGGGGGGAGGTCGGGATTTCCAGGGGGGGTGGGATTTCCAGGGGGGGGTTCGGGATTTCCAGGGGGCGTGGTTGGGATTTCCAGGGGGCGTGGTTGGGATTTCCAGGCGGGGGGTCGGGATTTCCCGGGAGGGGTTCGGGATTTCCGGGGGGTGTCGGGATTTCCGGGGGGGGGGGTCGGGATTTCCAGGGGGGGGTCGGCATTTTTAGGGGGGTCGGGATTTCCGGGGGGGGGGGTCGGGATTTCCAGGGGGGGGTCGGGTTTTCAAGGGGGGGGTCGGGATTTCCAGGGGGGTGGTCGGGATTTCCAGGGGGAGGTCGGGATTTCCAGGGGGGGGGTTGGGATTTCCAGAGGGGGGGGGTCGGGTTTTCAAGGGGGGTCAGGATTACAGGGGGGGGTTGGATTTCCAGGGGGGGGTCGGGATTTCCGGGGGGCGGGGGGGTTGGGATTTCCAGAGGGGGGTCGGAATTTCCAGGGGGGGGGGGTCGGGATTACCGGGGGGGGTCGGGATTACCGGGGGGGGAGGTCGGGGAATACCCGTGGGGGGGGGGGGTTGGGATTTCCAGGGGGGGGTCGGGATTTCCAGGGGGGGTCGGGTTTTCAAGGGGGGGTTGGGATTTCCAGGGGGGGGGTCGGGATTTCCAGAGGGGGGGGGGGTTGGGATTTCCAAGGGGGGGTCGGGATTACCGGGGGGGGGGGGTCGGGATTACCGGGGGGGGGGTTGGGATTTCCGGGGGGGGGGTTGGGATTTCCAGGGGGGGGGATTTCCGTGGGGGGGGTTGGGATTTCCAGGGGGGGGTCGGGATTACCGGGGGGGGGAGGTCGGGACTACCCGCGGGGGGGGGGGGTTGGATTTCCAGGGGGAGGGTCGGGATTATCCGGAGGGGGGGTCGGGTTTTCAAGGGGGGGTCGGGATTTCCAGGGTGGGGGTTGGGATTTCCAGGGGGGGGGGGTTGGGATTTCAGGGGGGTGGTCGGGATTTCCGGGGGAGGGGGTTGGGATTTCCAGGGGGGGGGTCGGGATTTCCAGGGGGGGGGGGTTGGGATTTCCGGGGGAGGGGGTTGGATTTCCAGGGGGGGGGTCGGGATTTCCAGGGGGGGGTCGGGATTACGGGGGGGGGTCGGGATTTCGGGGGGGGGGGGTCGGGATTTCCAGGGGGGGGGGTCGGGATTACCGGGGGTGGGGGTCGGATTACCGGGGGTGGGGGTCGGGATTTCCAGGGGGGTCGGGATTTCCGGGGGGGGGGGTCGGGATTTCCGGGGGGGGGGGCGGATTCCCGGGGCGGGATCCCGGGGTTGGGGGCGGCGCGGTTCCCGCCGGGGGGGCGGGGCTGCCACGCAGCAAATCGCGATCCTCAAACTCCAAAAATCCCCAAATCCCCGGGAACAGAGACCCAGCCACGGGAGAGAGGGAGTGAGACAGAGAGAGAGAGAGGGAGAGGGGGAGAGAGAGAGAGGGAGAGGGAGGGAGAGAGAAAGAGAGAGAGAGAGAGAGACAGACAGACAGACAGAGAGGGAGTGAGACAGAGAGAGAAAGAGAGAGAGGGAGTGAGACAGAGAGAGAGAGAGAGAGGAGAGAGAAAGAACGAGAGAGAGAGACAGAGAGAGAGAGAGAAAGAAAGAGAGGGAGTGAGACAGAGAGAGACAAAGAGATAGGGAGTGAGACAGAGAGAGAGAGGGAGGGAGAGTGAAAGAACGAGAGAGAGAGACAGACAGAGAGAGGGAGTGAGACAGAGAGAGAAAGAGAGAGAGGGAGTGAGACAGAGAGAGACAGAGAGAGAGGGAGTGAGACAGAGAGAGAGAGGCAGAAAGAGAGACAGAGAGAGAGACAAAGAGAGAGACAGAGACAGAGAGTCAGAGAGAGGGACATAGAGAGAGAAAGGGAGAGAGAGGGAGAGATAGACAGGGAGAGAGAGACTGAGGGGGGGAGTGAGGGGCTCAAGAGTGAGGGACACAGAGAGAGTGAGGGACACAGAGAGAGTGAGGGACACAGAGTGAGGTACACAGAGTGAGGGACACAGAGAGAGTGAGGGACAGAGAGAGTGAGGGACACAGAGAGTGAGGGACACAGAGAGAGTGAGGGACACAGAGAGTGAGGGACACAGAGAGTGAGGGACACAGAGAGTGTGAGGGACAGAGAGAGTGAGGGACACACAGAGTGAGGGACACACAGAGTGAGGGACACAGAGAGAGTGAGGGACACAGAGTGAGAACACAGAGAGTGAGGAACAGAGAGAGTGAGGGACACAGAGTGAGGGACTCAAGAGTGAGGGACACACAGAGAGTGAGGGACACCGAGTGAGGGACACAGAGAGAGTGAGGGACACAGAGAGTGAGGGACACAGAGAGAGTGAGGGACACAGAGAGTGAGGGACACCGAGTGAGGGATACAGAGAGAGTGAGGGACACAGAGAGTGAGGGACACAGAGAGTGAGGGACACAGAGAGAGTAAGGGACACAGAGAGAGTGAGGGTTCACAGAGAGAGTGAGGGACACAGAGAGAGTGAGGGACACAGAGAGTGAGGGACACAGAGAGTGAGGGACACAGAGAGTGAGGGACACAGAGAGAGTAAGGGACACAGAGAGAGTGAGGGTTCACAGAGAGAGTGAGGGACACAGAGAGAGTGAGGGACACAGAGAGTGAGGGACACAGAGAGTGAGGGACACAGAGAGTGAGGGACACCGAGTGAGGGATACAGAGAGAGTGAGGGACACAGAGAGTGAGGGACACAGAGAGAGTGAGGGACACAGAGAGAGGAGCATCTCGGCCGGGAGGAGCTGCGTCCCAGCGGTGGAGCTTCCCAGGGTCTGTCTGACTTCTAATGTTTAATATTCTGGGCAGTGGGACTAAGGGAGGAGGAGGGGGAATGAGGGAGGAGGGGGAATGAGAGAGGAGGGGGAATGAGAGAGAGGAGGGGGAATGAGGGAGGAGGGGGAATGAGGGAGGAGGGGGAATGAGGGAGGAGGGGGAATGAGGGAGGAGGGGGAATGAGGGAGGAGGGGGAATGAGGGAGGAGGGGGAATGAGGGAGGAGGGGGAATGAGGGAGGAGGGGGAATGAGGGAGGAGGGGGAATGAGGGAGGAGGGGGAATGAGGGAGGAGGGGGAATGAGGGAGGAGGGGGAATGAGGGAGGAGGGGGAATGAGGGAGGAGGGGGAATGAGGGAGGAGGGGGATTGAGGGAGGAGGGGGAATGAGGGAGGAGGGGGAATGAGGGAGGAGGGGGAATGAGAGAGGAGGGGGAATGAGAGAGGAGGGGGAATGAGAGAGGAGGGGGAATGAGAGAGGAGGGGGAATGAGAGAGGAGGGGGAATGAGGGAGGAGGGGGAATGAGGGAGGAGGGGGAATGAGAGAGGAGGGGGGAGGAGGGGGAATGAGGGAGGAGGGGGAATGAGAGAGGAGGGGGAATGAGGGAGGAGGGGGAATGAGGGTGGGGGAAGGAGGGTGAATGAGAGAGGAGGGGGGGAAGAGGGGAGGGGGAGGATTTGGGAGCTGGGGAGGAATGTTGTCTCAAGGTTTAAATATTTTTACAATCCAGAGACAGAATGCTGGAAAAATGTTTGTTGGTGAAGATTGTTTTGTTTTTAACCCTGTTCTTCGATAGCGGAGGAGTAACTATCCTATCCCTGGTCGAGGGAGCAGCCCCGTCTCCCTTCCACATTAACTAAGATCTGTGAGGGACGGGTAATATTGAGGAAGCAGGGGGGCTGTGGAAGGACTTGGACAGGCTAGAAGAGCTTGTTGTACGAGGAAGCGGTCGAGGACTCTGGGTCTGTACTCAGGAGTTTAGAAGGATGAGGGGGGATCTTATTGAAACTTACAGGCTACTGCGAGGCCTGGGATAGAGCGGACCGTGGAGAGGATGTTTCTACTTGTCGGAGAGACTAGAAGCAGAGGACACCATCTCAGACTGAAGGGACGATCCTTTAAAACAGAGATGAGGAGGAATTTCTTCAGCCAGAGGGTGGCGAATCTGAAATGAAATGAAAATCGCTTATTGTCACAAGTGGGCTTCAAATGAAGTTACTGTGAAAAGCCCCTAGTCGCCACATTCCGGCGCGCTGTTCGGGGAGGCTGTTAACGGAATCTGTGGAACTCTTTGCCGCAGAAGGCTGTGGGGGCCAATTCACTGAGTGTCTTTAAGACAGAGATAGATCGGTTCTTGATTAATAAGGGGATCGGGGGTTAGGGGGAGAAGGCAGGAGAATGGGGATGAGAAAATATCAGCCATGAGTGAACGGCGGAGCAGACTCAATGGGCCGAATGGCCTCATTCTGCTCCTCTATATCTTGTGGTCTTAGGATATAGCAATCTCTGAATGAGCATTTTATTTTAGTGATGTGGGTTCTGGGATGAATAATAACCCCCAGAACGCAGGTGAGAATTCCTGTCATCTCTTCGCCCCGCCCCGCCCCGCCCCCACCCCCCCCCCCCCCCCCCAACCCAACACCCCTCTTGAGATACCGATCTTGAACGTCAACCTGCCTCTTCTTAGGCAGTTACCCCTCCAGCCCGGGACGAGGGTGACTTTGCTCCCTCGCTAAAAAACGAATTCTCAGTTAAACCGGGGACGTCCGGGGGGGCGCGACTGACAGTCTCTGTCACAGTTTGGGGGTGGTGGTGGCGCGGGGGGGAGGGGGGGGGGGGGGAATGGTTATCAGAGGAGCTGGGGGTTCCCACGTGTTACAGGAGGGGCTCACTTGCCACGTCCGAGCCCTGGTGTCAGCCCTTGTTGACAGGCGCCCGAGGTAAGATCCACATCATCCGAGGTCTTTTCATTGATTTTGATAAACTGGGGGGTGGGGGGAGTGTTCTGTGGCGGGGGGGGGGCGGGGGGAGGTCTTTAGAGGACATTTGCCTCCCAGTGGCCTCAGCATAAGGCCCCTGTCGCATTCGTGGGGGGACCCTCCATAATCCCTCACATGCAGGGACAGCGGGCGGTGAAGACGGCAACTGGTACATTTGGCCATCAGGACAAAGAGGACTGGAGTATAGGGTTGGAGATGTTTTACTGCGATTGTACAGGGGTCTTGGTGAGGCCCCACCTGGAGTATTGTGGACAGTTCTGGTCTCCTTCTCTGAGGAAGGATGTCCTTGCTCTCGCGGGAGAGCAGCCAAGGTCTACCAGACTGATTCCTGGGACGGCGGGACGCATACGAGGATTATTAGTTCGGATTATAAATTCGGATTATATTCAGTGGAGTTTAGGAGAGAGTGAGAGGGGGATCTCAGAGAAACTTACAAAATTCTAACGGGATGAGACAGGGGTAGATTCGAGAATGTTCCTGATGGTGGGGGGAGTCCAGGACTGGGGGGGTCATAGTTTGAGGATAGAGGGTTAACCTTTTGGACTGAGGGGAGGAGACATTTCTTCACTGAGAGAGCGGTGAATCTGTGGCATTCACGCCCACAGAACTTAGTTGAAGTGCAAATTTGTGTAGTTTGAAGAAGGAATGAGGTACGGCTCTGGAGGCTAAAGGGATCAAGGGATATGGGGGAAGGCACGTTCAAGGTATTGAACGTGTGTGATCAGCCATGATCATAATGACTCGACGGTCAATGGAAGAGTCCTGGGGAAAATTGATGTACAGAGAGATCTGGAGGAGTCAGGTCCATTGTACCCTGAAGGTGGCAACGAGGTCGATAGAGGGGTCAAGAAGGTAAACAGCATGCTTGCCTTCATCGGATGGGGTATTGAGTACAAGAGTCGGCAGGTCATGTTACAGTTGTATAGGACTTTGGTTAGGCCACATTTGGAATACTGCGTGCAGTTCTGGTCGCCACATTACCAGAAGGATGGGGATGCTTTTCGAGAGGGTGCACAGGAGGTTCACCAGGATGTTGCCTGGTATGGAGGGTGCTAGCTATGAAGAGAGGTTGAGTAGATTAGGATTGTTTCTGTTGGAAAGACGGAGGTTGAGGGGGGCGACCCTGGTTGAGGTCTACAAAATTATGAGAGGTATGGACAGGGTGGGTAGCAACAAGCTTTTTCAAGAGTGGGGGTGTCAATTACGAGGGGTCCCGGTTTCAAGGTGAGAGGGGGGAAAGTTTAAGGGAGATGTGCGTGGAAAGTTTTTTACGC
>NW_027309352.1:0-39218 GCF_047496885.1 Scyliorhinus torazame | reverse complement strand
GGTGAGGGAGGGGGTGAGGGAGGGGGTGAGGGAGGGGGTGAGGGAGGGGGTGAGGGAGGGGGTGAGGGAGGGGGTGAGGGGGTGAGGGAGGAGGTGAGGGGGTGAGGGAGGTGGTGAGGGAGGGGGTGACGGGGTGAGAGGGGGTGAGGGAGGGGGTGAGAGGGTGAGGGAGGTGGTGAGACGGTGAGGGAGGGGGTGAGGGAGGGGGAGGGTAGGGGTGCGGAAGGGGGTGAGGGAGGGGGTGAGGGGGGAGGGGGTGAGGGAGGGGGTGAGTGAGGGGGTGAGGGAGGGGGTGAGGGGGTGAGAGGGTGAGGGAGGGGGTGAGGGGGGAGGTGAGGGGGTGAGGGAGGGGGTGATGGGGTGAGGGAGGGGGTGGGGTGAGGGAGGGGGTGATGGGGTGAGGGAGGGGGTGGGGTGAGGGAGGGGGTGAGTGTGAGGCAGGGGGTGAGGGGGTCAGGATGAGGGGGTGAGTGTGAGGGGGTGAGGGAGGGGGTGAGGGAGGGGGTGAGGGAGGGGTTGGGGGTGAGGGGTTGGGGGTGAGGGCAGGGTTGGGGGTGAGGGAGGGGGTGAGAGGGAGGGGGTGAGGGGTTGAGGGAGGGGGTGAGGATGAGGGGTGAGGGAGGGGTGAGGGAGGGGGTGACGGTGAGGGGTTGAGGGTGAGGGGGTGAGTGTGAGGGAGGTGGTGAGGGATGGGGTGAGGGGGTCAGGGTGAGGGGGTGAGTGTGAGGGAGGGGGTGTGGGACGGGTCAGGGTGAGGGGGTGAGTGTGAGGGAGGGGGTCAGGGTGAGGGTGTGAGGGAGGGGGTGAGGGCGTGAGGGTCAGTGAGGGGGTGTGGGTGAGGGTGAGGGGTGAGTGTGAGGGTAGGGGTGAGGGGGTGAGGGAGGGGGTGAGGGGGTGAGTGAGGGGGTGAGGGTGATGGAGGGGGTTAGGGGGTGAGGGAGGGGGTGAGGGAGGGGTTGAGGGGGTGAGGGATGGGGTGAGTGGGTGAGGGATGGGGTGAGTGGGTGAGGGAGGGGGTGAGGGAGGGGGTGATGGCGTGGGTGAGGGCGTGGGTGAGGGGGTGAGGGAGGAGGGGAGGGGGTGAGGGAGGGAGTGAGGGAGGGGGTGAGGGGGTGAGGGCAAGGGGGTGAGGGTGAGGGGGGTGAGGTGGGGGTGAGGGAGGGGGTGAGGGAGGGGGTGAGGGAGGGGGTGAGGGAGGGGGTGAGGGAGGGGGTGAGGGAGGGGGTGAGAGGGTGAGGGAGGGGTGAGGGGGGTGAGAGGGTGAGGGAGGGGTGAGGGGGGTGAGAGGATGAGGGAGGGGGTGAGGGAGGGGATGAGGTTGGGGGTGACCGAGGGGGTGAGCGAGGGGGTGAGGGAGGGGATGAGGTTGGGGGTGAGCGAGGGGGTGAGGGAGGGGGTGAGGGGGTGAGGGCAAGGGGGTGAGGGTGAGGGGGGTGAGGTGGGGGTGAGGGAGGGGGTGAAGGAGGGGGTGAGGGAGGGGGTGAGGGAGGGGGTGAGGGAGGGGGTGAGGGAGGGGGTGAGAGGGTGAGGGAGGGGTGAGGGGGGTGAGAGGGTGAGGGAGGGGTGAGGGGGGTGAGAGGATGAGGGAGGGGGTGAGGGAGGGGATGAGGTTGGGGGTGACCGAGGGGGTGAGCGAGGGGGTGAGGGAGGGGATGAGGTTGGGGGCGAGCGAGGGGGTGAGGGAGGGGGTGAGGGAGGGGGTGAGGGTGAGGGGGTGAGGGAGGGGGTGAGGGGATGAGGGAGAGGGTGTGGGGGTGAGGGAGGGGTGAGGGGGTGAGAGGGTGAGGGAGGGGTGAGGGGTTGTGAGGGTGAGGGAGGGGGTGAGGGAGTGGGCGGGGGAGGGGGGTGAGTGAGGGGGTGGGGGGTTGAGGGAGGGGGTGAGGGGGTGAGGGAGGTGAGGGAGCGAGGAAGGGGGTGAGGGAGGGTGTGAGGGTGGGGTGGGGGTTGAGGGAGGGGGTGAGGTGGTGAGGGAGGGGGTGAGGGAGGGGGTGAGGAGATGAGGCTGAGGGAGTGGGTGAGGGGGTGAGGGGATTAACGGTGAGGGTGAGGGGGGGGTGAGGGAGGGGTTGAGGGAGGGGGTGAGGTGGGGTGAGGGGGTGAGGGAGGGGGTGAGGGAGGGGGTGAGGGAGGGGGTGAGGGAGGGGGTGAGGGAGGGGGTGAGGGTGAGGAAGGGGGTGAGGGGATGGGGTGAGGGAGAGGGTGAGGGAGGGGGTGAGGGTGAGGGGGGTGAGGGCGTGTGGGGGGTGAGGTGGGGGTGAGGGAGGGGGTGAGGGAGGGGATGAGGTTGGGGGTGACCGAGGGGGTGAGCGAGGGGGTGAGGGAGGGGATGAGGTTGGGGGTGAGCGAGGGGGTGAGGGAGGGTGTGAGGGAGGGGGTGAGGGAGGGGGTGAGGGAGGGGGTGAGGGTGAGGGGGTGAGGGAGGGGGTGAGGGGATGAGGGAGAGGGTGTGGGGGTGAGGGAGGGGTGAGGGGGTGAGAGGGTGAGGGAGGGGTGAGGGGTTGTGAGGGTGAGGGAGGGGGTGAGGGAGTGGGCGGGGGAGGGGGTGAGTGAGGGGGTGGGGGGTTGAGGGAGGGGGTGAGGGAGGTGAGGGAGCGAGGAAGGGGGTGAGGGAGGGTGTGAGGGTGGGGTGGGGGGTGAGGGAGGGGGTGAGGTGGTGAGGGAGGGGGTGAGGGAGGGGGTGAGGAGATGAGGCTGAGGGAGGGGGTGAGGGGATTGACGGTGAGGGTGAGGGAGGGGGTGAGGGAGGGGTTGAGGGAGGGGGTGAGGTGGGGTGAGGGGGTGAGGGAGGGGGTGAGGGAGGGGGTGAGGGGGTGAGGGAGGGGGTGAGGGAGGGGGTGAGGGAGGGGGTGAGGGTGAGGAAGGGGGTGAGGGGATGGGGTGAGGGAGAGGGTGAGGGAGGGGGTGAGGGTGAGGGGGGTGAGGGCGTGTGGGGGGTGAGGTGGGGGTGAGGGAGGGGGTGAGGGGGGAGGAGGTGGGGGAGGAGGTGAGGGAGGGGGTGAGGGAGGGGGTGAGGGGGGGTGAGAGAGGGGGTGAGGGAGGGGTTGAGGGGGTGAGGGAGGGGTGATGGGGAGGGGGTGAGGGCGAGGGGGTGAGGGATGGGGTGAGAGGGGGAGGGGGTGAGGGGGAGGGGGTGAGAGGGGGAGGGGGGTGAGGTGGGGGTGAGGGGGTGAGGGAGGGGGTGAGGGAGGGGTGAGGGGGATGAGAGGGTGAGGGGGGTGAGAGGGTGAGGGAGGGGTGAGGGAGTGAGAGGCTGAGGGAGGGGATGAGGGAGGGGGTGAGTGGGTGAGGGAGGGGGTGAGGGAGGGGCTGAGGGAGGGGGTGAGCGATGGGGTGAGGGAGGGGCTGAGGGAGGGGGTGAGCGATGGGGTGAGGGATGGGGTGAGGGAGGGGGTGAGGGAGGGGGTGAGGGAGGGGGTGAGGGAGGGGGTGAGGGGATGAGGGAGAGGGTGTAGGGGTGAGGGAGGGGTGAGGGGGTGAGGGAGGGGGTGAGGGGGTGAGGGAGGGGGTGAGGGGGTGAGGGAGGGGGTGAGGGTGAGGGAGGGGGTGAGGGTGAGGGAAGGGGTGAGGGAGGGGGTGCGGGGAGGGGGTGAGGGAGGAGGCGGGGAGGGGGCGAGGGACGGGGGAGGGAGGGGGTGAGGGGGTGAGTGAGGGGCTGAGGGAGGGGGTGAGGGGGTGAGGGAGGTGAGGGAGCGAGGAAGGGGGTGAGGGAGGGTGTGAGGGTGGGGTGGGGGTTGAGGGAGGGGGTGAGGTGGTGAGGGAGGGGGTGAGGGAGGGGGTGAGGAGATGAGGCTGAGGGAGTGGGTGAGGGGGTGAGGGGATTGACGGTGAGGGTGAGGGGGGGGTGAGGGAGGGGTTGAGGGAGGGGGTGAGGTGGGGTGAGGGGGTGAGGGAGGGGGTGAGGGAGGGGGTGAGGGAGGGGGTGAGGGAGGGGGTGAGGGAGGGGGTGAGGGAGGGGGTGAGGGAGGGGGTGAGGGAGGGGGTGAGGGTGAGGAAGGGGGTGAGGGGATGGGGTGAGGGAGAGGGTGAGGGAGGGGGTGAGGGTGAGGGGGGTGAGGGCGTGTGGGGGGTGAGGTGGGGGTGAGGGAGGGGGTGAGGGAGGGGATGAGGTTGGGGGTGACCGAGGGGGTGAGCGAGGGGGTGAGGGAGGGGATGAGGTTGGGGGTGAGCGAGGGGGTGAGGGAGGGGGTGAGGGAGGGGGTGAGGGAGGGGGTGAGGGTGAGGGGGTGAGGGAGGGGGTGAGGGGATGAGGGAGAGGGTGTGGGGGTGAGGGAGGGGTGAGGGGGTGAGAGGGTGAGGGAGGGGTGAGGGGTTGTGAGGGTGAGGGAGGGGGTGAGGGAGTGGGCGGGGGAGGGGGTGAGTGAGGGGGTGGGGGGTTGAGGGAGGGGGTGAGGGAGGTGAGGGAGCGAGGAAGGGGGTGAGGGAGGGTGTGAGGGTGGGGTGGGGGGTGAGGGAGGGGGTGAGGTGGTGAGGGAGGGGGTGAGGGAGGGGGTGAGGAGATGAGGCTGAGGGAGTGGGTGAGGGGGTGAGGGGATTGACGGTGAGGGTGAGGGAGGGGGTGAGGGAGGGGTTGAGGGAGGGGGTGAGGTGGGGTGAGGGGGTGAGGGAGGGGGTGAGGGAGGGGGTGAGGGGGTGAGGGAGGGGGTGAGGGAGGGGGTGAGGGAGGGGGTGAGGGTGAGGAAGGGGGTGAGGGGATGGGGTGAGGGAGAGGGTGGGTGAGGGGATGGGGTGAGGGAGAGGGTGAGGGAGGGGGTGAGGGTGAGGGGGGTGAGGGCGTGTGGGGGGTGAGGTGGGGGTGAGGGAGGGGGTGAGGGGGGAGGAGGTGGGGGAGGAGGTGATGGAGGGGGTGAGGGGGGGTGAGAGAGGGGGTGAGGGAGGGGTTGAGGGGGTGAGGGAGGGGTGATGGGGAGGGGGTGAGGGCGAGGGGGTGAGGGATGGGGTGAGAGGGGGAGGGGGTGAGGGGGAGGGGGTGAGAGGGGGAGGGGGGTGAGGTGGGGGTGAGGGGGTGAGGGAGGGGGTGAGGGAGGGGTGAGGGGGATGAGAGGGTGAGGGGGGTGAGAGGGTGAGGGAGGGGTGAGGGAGTGAGAGGCTGAGGGAGGGGATGAGGGAGGGGGTGAGTGGGTGAGGGAGGGGGTGAGGGAGGGGCTGAGGGAGGGGGTGAGCGATGGGGTGAGGGAGGGGCTGAGGGAGGGGGTGAGCGATGGGGTGAGGGAGGGGGTGAGGGAGGGGGTGAGGGAGGGGGTGAGGGAGGGGGTGAGGGAGGGGGTGAGGGGATGAGGGAGAGGGTGTAGGGGTGAGGGAGGGTGAGGGGGTGAGGGAGGGGTGAGGGGGTGAGGGAGGGGGTGAGGGGGTGAGGGAGGGGGTGAGGGTGAGGGAGGGGGTGAGGGTGAGGGAAGGGGTGAGGGAGGGGGTGCGGGGAGGGGGTGAGGGAGGAGGCGGGGAGGGGGCGAGGGACGGGGGAGGGAGGGGGTGAGGGGGTGAGTGAGGGCTGAGGGAGGGGGTGTGGAGGTGTTGAGGGAGGGGGTGAGGGAGCGAGGAAGGGGGTGAGGGAGGGGGTGAGGGAGGGGGTGAGGGGAGCAGTGTGGGGTGGGGGGGTGAGGGAGGGGGTGAAGGAGGGGGTGGGGGTGTGAGGGAGGGGGTGAGGTGGTGAGGGAGGGGTTGAGGGAGGGGGTGAGATGAGGGTGAGGGAGTGGGTGAGGGAGGGGGTGAGGGCGTGGTGAGGGGGTGAGGGAGGAGGGGGTGAGGGATGGGGTGAGTGGGTGAGGGAGGGGTGAGGGAGGGGGTGAGGGAGCGGGTGAGGGAGGGGGTGAGGGAGGAGGGGAGGGGATAAGGGGAGGGTGAGGGAGGGGGTTTGGGAGGGGATGAG
This sequence comes from Scyliorhinus torazame, assembly GCF_047496885.1. Taxonomy (NCBI): domain Eukaryota; kingdom Metazoa; phylum Chordata; class Chondrichthyes; order Carcharhiniformes; family Scyliorhinidae; genus Scyliorhinus; species Scyliorhinus torazame. The sequence goes on along the minus strand of NW_027309352.1, from coordinate 33,355 downwards.
GGAGGGGGTGAGGGGATGACGGTGAGGGTGAGGGGGTGAGGGAGGGGGTGAGGTGGGGGGTGAGGGGTGAGGGATGGGGTGAGGGGGTGAGGGAGGGGGTGAGGGTGAGGGAGGGGTTGAGGGTGAGGGGAGGGGGTGACTGGGTGAGTGTGAGTGGGTGAGAGTGAGGGGGAGGGGGTGAGGTGGTAAGGGAGTGGGTGAGGGAGAGGGTGAGGGAGAGGGTGAGGGGTGATGGAGGGGGTGAGGGGGTGAGGGGGTGAGGGCGGTGAGGTGGGGGTGAGGGAGGGAGTGAGGGAGGGGAGGAGGTGAGGGAGGGGGTGAGGGAGGGGGGTGAGGGAGGGGGTGAAGGGGTGAGGGGGGTGAGGGAGGGAGGAAGAGGGTGAGGGAGGGGTGAGGGAATGAGGGTGGGGTGGGGGGTGAGGGAGGGGGTGAAGGAGGGGGTGGGAGGGTGAGGGAGGGGGAGAGGTGGTGAGGGAGGGGGTGAGGAGATGAGGGTGAGGGAGTGGGTGAGGGGGTGAGGGAGGGGGTGAGGGTGAGGGATGGGGTTTGGGAGGGGATGAGGGAGGGGTGAGGGGATGAGGGAGGGGGTGAGGGAGGGGGTGAGGGATGGGGTGAGGGTGAGGGTGAGGATGAGGGGGTGAGGGAGGGGATGAGGGGTGAGGGAGGGGGTGAGTGTGAGGGGTTGAGGGAGGGGTGACGGTGGAGGGGTGAGGGTAAGGGGGTGAGTGTGAGGGAGGGGGCGAGGGAGGGGGTGAGGGGGTCAGGTTGAGGGGGTGAGGGTGAGTGGGTGAGTATGAGGGAGGGGGTGAGGGAGGGGGTGAGTGTGAGGGAGGGGGTGAGTGTGAGGGAGGGGGTGAGGGTGAGGGAGGGGTGAGGGGTGAGAGGGGGTGAGGAGGGGGTGAGGGGGTAAGGGTGAGGTGAGGGGGTGAGGTGGGGGTGAGGGGGGTGAGGGTGAGGGGGGTGAGGGGGGTGAGGTGGGGCTGAGGGGGGTGAGGGTGAGGAGGGGGGGTGAGGGTGTGGTGGGGGGTGAGGGTGAGGGGGAGAGGGTGAGGGGGGAGAGGGTGAGGGGGAGGGGGGTGAGGGTGAGGTGGGGGTGAGGGGGGTGAGGGTGAGGTGGGGGGGGTGAGGGTGAGGTGGGGGGGTGAGGGTGAGGGGGGAGAGGGTGAGGGGGTGAGGGGGTTGAGGGTGAGGTGGGGGTGAGGGGGGTGAGGGTGAGGTGGGGGGGTGAGGGTGAGGGGGGTGAGGGTGAGGGGGGTGAGGGGGGGTGAGGGTGAGGTGGGGGTGAGGGGGGTGAGGGTGAGGTGGGGGTGGGGATGAGGAGGGGGGGTGAGGGTGAGAGGGGGTGGGGGTGAGGGTGATGTGGGGGTGAGGGTGAGGGGGGTGAGGGTGAGGAGTGGGTGAGGTGGGGGTGTGGGTGAGGGGGGGTGTGGGTGAGGGGGGTGAAGGTGAGGAGGGGGTGAGGTGAGGGTGAGGGGGTTGGGGTGAGGGGGTTGGGTGAGGGGGGTGGGGGGTGAGGGGGGGTGGGGGTGAGGAGGGGGTGAGGTGAGGGTGAGGGTGGTGAGGGTGGGGTGAGGGTGAGGGGGTGGGGGGGTGGTGAGGGTGAGGGTGAGGTGGGGGTGAGGGAGGGAGTGAGGGGGGGGTAGGGTGAGGTGAGGGGGTGAGGGTGAGGTGGAGTGGGGGGTGAGGAGGTGAGGGGGGTGGGGTGAGGTGGGGGTGTGGGGGTGAGGGTGGGAGTGAGGGGGGAGTGAGGGGGGTAAGGGTGAGGGTGAGGGGGGTGAGGGTGAGGTGAGGGTGAGGAGGGGGGGTGAGGTGGGGGTGAGTGTGTGGAGGGGGTGGGGTGAGGAGGGGGTGAGGTGGGGGTGAGGGGGTGTGAAGGGGGTGAGGTGAGGGTGAGGTAGTGGTGAGGGTGAGGAGGGGGGTGAGGTGGGGGTGAGGGTGAGGGAGGGTGAGGGAGGGGGTGAGGGGGGTGAGGGTGAGGTGGGGGTGAGGGGGGTGGGGGTGAGGGTGAGGTGGGGTGAGGGTGAGGGGGGTGAGGTGGGGGTGTGGGGTGAGGGGGGTGAGGGGGGGTGAGGGGGGTGAGGGAGGGGGTGCGGGGGGGTGAGGGTGAGGTGGGGGTGAGGGGGGTGGGGGTGAGGGTGAGGTGGGGTGTGGGTGAGGGGGGGTGAGGGGGGTGAGGTGAGGGTCAGGGGGGGGTGGGGGTGAGGGGGTGAGGGGGTGGGGGGGGTGAGGGTGAGGGGTGGTGAGGGTGAGGGGGTGGGGGGTGGGGGTGGTGTGGGGGTGGGTGGGGGTGAGGGGGGTGGGGGTGAGGGGGGTGAGGGGGGGTGGGGGTGTGGGGGGTGAGGGGGGGTGGGGTGGGGGTGGGTGGGGGGTTGGGGTGGGGGGGGTGGGGGTGGGGGGGGGGTGGGGGTGGGGTGGGGGTGAGGGAGAGGGTGAGGGGTGAGGGTGGGGGTGAGGGGGGTGAGGGGGTGAGGGTGAGGGGGTGAGGGTGGGGGTGAGGGAGAGGGTGTGGGGGGTGAGGGGGGGGTGAGGGGGGTGGGGGGTGGGGTGAGGGGTGGGGGGGTGAGGGGGGGGGTGAGGGTGGGGGTGAGGAGGTGAGGGGGGGGTGGTGGGGGTGGGGGGGGTGAGGTTGGGGGTGAGGGGTGGGTGGGGTGGGGGTGGGGGGGGGTGAGGGTGGGGTGAGGGGTGGGTGGGGGTGGGGGGGGTGTGGGTGGGGGGGTGGGGGGTGGGAGTGGGGTGAGGGTGGGGGTGGGGGGTGGGGAGTGGGGTGGGGGGTGAGGGGGGTGAGGGTGTGGGGTGAGGGGGGGTGGGGTGGGGGTGAGGGGGGGTGAGGGTGGGGTGAGGGGGGAGGGTGCGGGTGAGGGGGTGCGGTGTGAGGGGGTGAGGGTGGGGGGGTGAGGGGGCGTGAGGGGGGGTGAGGGGGGAGGGGTGAGGGGGGTGAGTGGGGGGTGAGGGTGAGGGGAGGGTGAGGGGGGTTGAGGGTGAGGTGGGGGTGAGGGTGAGGGGGGGTGAGTGTGAGGAGGGGGTGAGGGTGAGGGGGGGTGGGGGTGAAGGAGGGGGTTGTGGTGAGGAGGGTGAGGGGGAGGGGGGGGAGGTGAGGGTGAGGGGGGTGAGTGGGGGGGTGAGGGTGAGGGGGGTAGGGGGGTGAGGGGGGGTAGGGGGGGTGAGGGGGGGTGAGGGGGGTTGGGGTGAGGGGGGTGGGGGGGGTGGGGGGGTGAGGGGGGTGCGGGGGTGGGGGGTGAGGGGGGTGAGGGGGGTAGGGGGTGGGGGGGTGAGGGGGGTGAGGGGGGTAGGGGGTGAGGGGGGTAGGGGGGTGAGGGGGGTGAAGGGGGGGTGAGGGGGGCAGGGGGGGTGAGGGGGGTAGGTGGGTAGGGGGGGGTGAGGGGGGTGAAGGGGGGGTGAGGGGGGCAGGGGGGGTGAGGGGGGTAGGTGGGTAGGGGGGGGTGAGGGGGTAGGGGGGGTGAGGGGGGTAGGGGGGGTAGGGGGGTGGGGGGGTAGGGGGGGTGGGGGGGGTAGGGGGGGTGAGGGGGTAGGGGGGGTGAGGGGGGTGAGGGGGGTAGGGGGGTGAGGGGGGGTGGGGGTAGGGGGGTAGGGGGGTTGGGGTGAGGGGGGTGAGGGGGGTGGGGGAGTGAGGGGGGTAGGGGGGGTGAGGGGGGTAGGGGGGTGAGGGGGTGAGGGTGAGGGGGGTAGGGGGGGTGAGGGGGGGTAGGGGGGGTGAGGGGGGTAGGGGGGTGAGGGGGGTAGGGGGGTCAGGGGGGTAGGGGGTGAGGGGGGTGAGGGGGTAGGGGGGTGAGGGGGGTAGGGGGTGAGGGGGGTAGGGGGTGAGGGGGGTAGGGGGTGAGGGGGGTAGGGGGGGTGAGGGGGGTAGGGGGGGTGAGGGGGGTAGGGGGTGAGGGGGGTAGGGGGTGAGGGGGGTAGGGGGTGACGGGGTAGGGGGTGAGGGGGTAGGGGGGGTGAGGGGGGTAGGGGGGTGGGGGGGTGAGGGGGGGTAGGGGGGTGAGGGGGGGTGGGGGTAGGGGGGGTAGGGGGGTAGGGGGTTGGGGTGAGGGGGGTGAGGGGGGTGGGGGAGTGAGGGGGGTGGGGGGGGTGAGGGGGGTAGGGGGTGAGGGGGTGAGGGTGAGGGGGGGTAGGGGGGGTGTGGAGGGTAGGGGGGGTGAGGGGGGTAGGGGGGTGAGGGGGGTAGGGGGGTGAGGGGGGTAGGGGGGTGAGGGGGGTAGGGGGGTGAGGGGGGTAGGGGGTGAGGGGGGTAGGGGGGTGGGGGGTAGGGGGGGTAGGGGGGTGGGGGGGGTAGGGGGGTGAGGGGGGTAGTGGGGTGAGGGGGGTGGGGGTGAGGGGGTGAGGGGGGGTAGGGGGGGTGAGGGGGTGGGTGGGGGGGGTGGGGGGTGAGGGGGGGTAGGGGGGTGAGGGGGGGTAGGGGAGGGTAGGGGGGGTGAGGGGGGGTGGGGGGTGAGGGGGGGTGGGGCGGGGTGAGGGGGTGGGTGGGGGGGTGGGGGGTGTGGGGGGTAGGGGGTGTGAGGGGGGTAGGGGGGGGGTAGGGGGGGGGTGAGGGGTTAGGGGGGTGAGGGGGGTAGGGGGGTGAGGGGGGTAGGGGAGGGTAGGGGGGGTGAGGGGGGTGGGGGGTGAGGGGGGGTGGGGGGGGGTGAGGGGGTGGGGTGGGGGGGGTGGGGGGTGAGGGGGGTAGGGGGGTGAGGGGGGTAGGGGGGTGAGGGGGGTAGGGGGGGGTGAGGGGGGGGTGGGGGGGGGTGAGGGGGTGGGTGGGGGGTGAGGGGGGGTAGGGGGGTAGGGGGGGTAGGGGGGCGCTGCCTACCTGGGCACACAGCTGGGGGAGCCGCGGTCTATCTCCCAGGTTGCGAACAGGTTCATGTTGACGGGTCTGGGAGCCGCTCCCGGCCCCGAGCAGCGGTGCGGCTTGTCGGCCATGGCGGCGGCACCGCTCCCGGCGGGAACCCCGCTCCCGGTCCCGGCGGGAACCCCGCTCCCGGTCAGTCCGGCGGGAACCCCGCTCCCGGCCAGTCCCGATCCCGCTGCCCGGCCGCTCCGCTCGGCGCTAGTTCCGGATTCACAGAGGAAGCGGAAACCCCGCATCAAATTCCGCACAGAGAGAGAGAGAGAGAGAGTGTGTACACCCAGAGAGAGAGAGAGTGTGTGTACACCCCGAGACAGAGTGTGTACACCCAGAGAGAGAGAGAGTGTGTGTACACCCCGAGACAGAGTGTGTACACCCAGAGAGAGAGAGAGTGTGTACACCCAGAGAGAGAGAGTGTGTACACCCCGAGAGTGTGTACACCCAGAGAGAGAGAGTGTACACCCAGAGAGAGAGAGAGTGTGTACACCCAGAGAGAGTGTGTACACCCAGAGAGAGAGTGTGTGTACACCCAGAGAGAGAGTGTGTACACCCAGAGAGAGAGAGAGTGTGTACACCCAGAGAGTGTGTACACCCAGAGAGAGAGAGTGTACACCCAGAGAGAGAGAGAGTGTGTACACCCAGAGAGAGTGTGTACACCCAGAGAGAGAGTGTGTGTACACCCAGAGAGAGAGTGTGTACACCCAGAGAGAGAGAGAGAGTGTGTACACCCAGAGAGAGAGAGTGTGTACACCCAGAGAGAGAGTGTGTGTGTACACCCAGAGAGAGAGAAAGTGTGTACACCCAGAGAGAGAGAGAGTGTACACCCAGAGAGAGAGAGTGTCTACACCCAGAGAGAGAGAGTGTGTACACCCCGAGAGAGTGTGTGTACACCCAGAGAGAGAGAGAGTGTGTACACCCAGAGAGAGAGAGAGTGTGTACACCAGAGAGAGAGAGAGTGTGTGTACACCCCGAGACAGAGTGTGTACACCCAGAGAGAGAGAGAGTGTGTACACCCAGAGAGAGAGAGAGTGTGTACACCCAGAGAGAGAGAGTGTGTACACCCCGAGACCGAGTGTGTACACCCAGAGAGAGAGAGAGTGTGTACACCCAGAGAGTGTGTACACCCAGAGAGAGAGAGTGTACACCCAGAGAGAGAGAGAGTGTGTACACCCAGAGAGAGTGTGTACACCCAGAGAGAGAGTGTGTGTACACCCAGAGAGAGAGTGTGTACACCCAGAGAGAGAGAGAGAGTGTGTACACCCAGAGAGAGAGAGTGTGTACACCCAGAGAGAGAGTGTGTGTGTACACCAGAGAGAGAGAGAAAGTGTGTACACCCAGAGAGAGAGAGAGTGTACACCCAGAGAGAGAGAGTGTCTACACCCAGAGAGAGAGAGTGTGTACACCCCGAGAGAGTGTGTGTACACCCAGAGAGAGAGAGTGTGTACACCCAGAGAGAGAGAGAGTGTGTGTACATGCAGAGAGAGAGAGAGTGTGTACACCCCGAGAGAGTGTGTGTACACCCAGAGAGAGAGAGAGAGTGTGTACACCCAGAGAGAGAGAGAGTGTGTACACCCAGAGAGAGCGAGAGTGTGTACACCCAGAGAGAGAGAGTGTGTACACCCAGAGAGAGAGAGAGAGAGTGTGTACACCCAGAGAGAGCGAGAGAGTGTGTACACCAAAGAGAGAGAGTCTGTACACCAGAGAGAGAGAGTGTGTACACCCAGAGAGAGAGAGTGTACACCCAAAGAGAGAGAGAGAGTGTGTACACCCAGAGAGAGAGAGAGAGAGTGTGTACACCCCGAGAGAGTGTGTGTACACCCAGCGAGAGAGTGTGTACACCCAGAGAGAGAGAGTGTGTACACCCAGAGAGAGAGAGAGTGTGTACACCCCGAGAGAGAGTGTGTACACCCCGAGAGAGTGTGTACACCCCGAGAGAGAGTATGTACACCCCTAGAGAGAGAGAGAGTGTACACCTAGAGAGAGAGAGAGTGTGTACCCCCAGAGAGAGAGAGTGTGTACACCCAGAGAGAGAGTGTGTACACCCAGAGAGAGAGAGTGTGTACACCCAGAGAGAGAGTGTGTACACCCCGAGAGAGTGTGTACACCCAGAGAGAGAGAGTGTACACCCAGAGAGAGAGAGAGTGTGTACACCCAGAGAGAGTGTGTACACCCAGAGAGAGAGTGTGTGTACACCCAGAGAGAGAGAGTGTGTACACCCAGAGAGAGAGTGTGTGTGTACACCCAGAGAGAGAGAGAAAGTGTGTACACCCAGAGAGAGAGTGTACACCCAGAGAGAGAGAGTGTCTACACCAAGAGAGAGAGAGTGTGTACACCCCGAGAGAGTGTGTGTACGCCCAGAGAGAGAGAGTGTGTACACCCAGAGAGAGAGAGAGAGTGTGTACATGCAGAGAGAGAGAGAGAGAGAGTGTGTACACCCCGAGAGAGTGTGTGTACACCCAGAGAGAGAGAGAGTGTGTACACCCAGAGAGAGAGAGAGTGTGTACACCCAGAGAGAGCGAGAGTGTGTACACCCAGAGAGAGAGAGTGTGTACACCCAGAGAGAGAGAGAGAGAGTGTGTACACCCAGAGAGAGAGAGTGTGTACACCCAGAGAGAGCGAGTGTGTACACCCAGAGAGAGCGAGAGAGTGTGTACACCAAAGAGAGAGAGTCTGTACACCAGAGAGAGAGAGTGTGTACACCCAGAGAGAGAGAGTGTACACCCAAAGAGAGAGAGAGAGTGTGTACACCCAGAGAGAGAGAGAGAGAGTGTGTACACCCCGAGAGAGTGTGTGTACACCCAGAGAGAGAGAGAGAGTGTGTACACCCAGAGAGAGAGAGTGTGTACACCCAGAGAGAGAGAGTGTGTACACCCCGAGAGAGAGTGTGTACACCCCGAGAGAGTGTGTACACCCCGAGAGAGAGTATGTACACCCCTAGAGAGAGAGAGAGTGTACACCTAGAGAGAGAGAGAGTGTGTACCCCAGAGAGAGAGAGTGTGTACACCCAGAGAGAGAGTGTGTACACCCAGAGAGAGAGAGAGTGTGTGTACACCCAGCGAGAGACACCCCGAGAGAGAGTGTGTGTACACCCAGAGCGAGAGTGTGTGAACACCCAGAGAGAGAGAGAGAGAGTGTGCACCCAGAGAGAGAGAGAGTGTGTACACAAGAGAGAGAGGGAGAGAGTGTGTACAGCCAGAGAGAGAGTCGTGTACACCCAGAGAGAGAGAGAGGTTGTGTACACCCAGAGAGAGAGAGTGTGTACACCCAGAGAGAGTGTGTGTACACCCAGAGAGAGAGAAAGAGTGTGTACACCCCGAGAGATAGAGAGTGTGTACACCCAGGGAGAGATAAAGTGTGTACATCCAGAGGCGAGAGAGTGTGTACACCCAGAGAGACAGAGTGTGTACACCCAAAGAGAGAGAGAGAGTGTGTACACCCAGAGAGAGAGAGTATGTACACCCAGAGAGAGCGAATGTGTACACCCAGAGCCAGCAGAGTGTGTGTGTACACCCAGAGAGAGAGAGAGAGAGTGTGTGTGTGTACATCCAGAGAGAGAGAGAGTGTGTCCACCCAGAGAGAGAGAGAGAGAGAATGTGTACGCCCAGAGAGAGAGAGTGTGTGTACACCCAGAGTGAGAGTGTGTGAACACCCAGAGAGAGAGAGAGAGAGACTGTGTGCACCCAGAGAGAGAGAGTTTGTGTACACCCAGAGAGAGAGAGTGAGTACACCCAGAGAGAGAGAGTGTGTGTGTACACCCAGAGAGATTGAGAGTGTGTACACCAAAGAGAGAGAGTATACACCAGAGAGAGAGTGTGTACACCCAGAAAGAGAGACAGGGTGTACACCCAGAGAGAGAGTGTGTACACCCAGAGAGAGAGAGTGTACACCCAGAGAGAGAGAGACGAGAGTGTACACCCAGACAGAGAGAGAGAGTGTGTACACCCAGAGAGAGAGTGAGTGTGTACACCCAGAGAGAGAGTGTGTACACCCAGAGAGAGAGAGAGTGTGTACACCCCGTGAGAGAGTGTGTACACCCCGAGAGAGAGAGAGTGTGTACACCCAGAGAGAGAGAGTGTGTACACCCAGAGAGAGAGAGGGGTGTGTACACCCAGAGAGAGAGAGAGGTGTGTACACCCAGAGAGAGAGAGTGTGTACACCCAGAGAGAGAGAGAGAGTGTGTACTGCCAGTGAGAGAGAGAGACAGTGTGTACACCCAGAGACAGCGTGTGTACACCATGAGAGAGAGAGAGTGTGTACACCCAGAGAGAGAGAGAGTGTGTACACCAAAGAGAGAGAGTGTGTGGACACCCAGAGAGAGCGAGAGAGTGTGTGTACACCCAGAGAGAGAGTGTGTGCACCCAGAGAGAGAGAGTGTGTGTACACCCAGAGAGAGAGAGTGTGTGTACACCCAGAGAGAGAGAGTGTGTGTACACCCCGAGAGAGAGTGTGTACACCCCGAGAGAGTGTGTACACCCCGAGAGAGAGTGTGTACACCCCTAGAGAGCGAGAGAGTGTACACATAGAGAGAGAGAGAGTGTGTACCCCCAGAGAGAGAGTGTGTACACCCAGAGAGAGAGTGTGTACACCCACAGAGAGAGAGAGAGAGTGTGTACACCCAGCGAGGAGAGAGAGTGTGTACACCCCGAGAGAGAGAGTGTGTGTACACCCAGAGCGAGAGTGTGTGAACACCCAGAGAGGAGAGAGAGAGAGAGAGTGTGTGCACCCAGAGAGAGAGAGAGTGTGTACACCAAGAGAGAGAGAGAGAGAGCGTGTACAGCCAGAGAGAGAGAGTGTGTACACCCAGAGAGAGAGAGAGTTTGTGTACACCCAGAGAGAGAGAGTGTGTACACCCAGAGAGAGTGTGTGTACACCCAGGGAGAGAGAAAGTGTGTACATCCAGAGAGAGAGAGTGTGTACACCCAGAGAGAAAAAGTGTGTACACCCAAAGAGAGAGAGAGAGTGTGTACACCCAGAGAGAGAGAGTATGTACACCCAGACAGAGCGAGTGTGTACACCCAGAGAGAGAGAGTGTACACCCCGAGAGAGAGAGAGTGTGTACACAGAGAGAGAGAGAGAGAGAATGTGTACGCCCAGAGAGAGAGAGTGTGTGTACACCCAGAGTGAGAGTGTGTGAACACCCAGAGAGAGAGAGAGAGACTGTGTACACCCAGAGAGAGAGAGAGTTTGTGTACACCCAGAGAGAGAGAGTGTGTACACCCAGAGAGAGTGTGTGTACACCCAGAGAGAGAGAGAGCATGTGTACAGCCAGAGAAAGAGAGTGTGCGTACACCCAGAGAGAGAGTGTGTACACCCAGAGAGAGAGAGACTGTGTACACCGAGACAGAGAGTGTGTACACCCAGAGAGAGAGTGTGTACACCCAGAGAGAGAGAGAGTGTGTGTACACCCAGAGAGAGAGTGTGTGCACCGAGAGAGAGAGTGTGTACACCCAGAGAGAGAGAGAGAGAGAGTGTGTGTACACCCAGAGAGAGAGAGAGAGCGGAGTGTGTGCACCCCGAGAGAGAGCGTGTACACCCAGAGAGAGAGAGAGTATGTACACCCAGAGACAGAGTGTGTATACCCAGAGAGAGAGAGAGAGTGTACACCGAGAGAGAGAGAGAGAGAGTGTGTACACCCAGAGAGAGAGAGAGAGTGTGTACACCCAAAGAGAGAGAGAGTGTACACCCAGAGAGAGAGAGTGTGTACACCCAGAGAGAGAGAGAGAGTGTGGACACCCAGAGAGTGAAAGAGAGTGTGTAAACCAAAGAGAGACAGTGTACATCAGAGAGAGAGCGTGTACACCCAGAGACAGAGAGTGTACACCCAGAGAGAGAGAGAGAGTGTACACCGAGAGAGAGAGAGAGAAAGTGTGTACACCCAGAGAGAGAGAGAGAGAGAGAGTGTACACCCAAAGAGAGAGAGAGTGTACACCCAGAGAGAGAGAGTGTGTACACCCAGAGAGAGAGAGAGAGTGTGGACACCCAGAGAGTGAGAGAGAGTGTGTACACGAAAGAGAGACAGTGTACATCAGAGAGAGAGCGTGTACACCCGGAGAGAGAGTGTGTACACCCAGAGAGAGAGAGAGTGAGTGTGTACACCCAGAGAGAGAGGGTGTGTATACCCAGAGAGGGAGAGAGAGTGTACAGAGAGAGAGAGAGAGAGAGAGTATGCACACCCTGAGAGAGAGAGAGTGTACACCCAGAGAGAGAGTGTGTACACCCCGAGAGAGAGAGAGTGTACACCCAGAATGAGAGCGAGAGTGTGTACACCCAGAGAGAGAGAGTGCACACCCAGAGACAGAGAGAGAGGGAGTGTGTGCACCCCGAGAGAGAGAGAGAGTGTGTACACCCAGAGAGAGAGAGAGAGTGTGCACACCCAGAGAGAGAGAGTGTGTACACCCAGAGAGAGAGAGAGAGAGAGAGTGTGTACACCCAGAGAGAGAGAGTGAGTGTGTGTACACCCAGAGAGAGAGAGAGAGAGTGTACACCCAGAGAGAGAGAGTGTGTACGAGAGAGAGAGAGAGTGTGTACACCCAGAGAGAGCGTGTGTGCACCCAGAGACAGAGAGAGAGAGTGTGCACATCCCGAGAGAGAGAGAGAGTGTGAACACCCCGAGAGAGAGAGAGTGAGTACACCCAGAGAGAGAGAGTGAGTGTGTGTACACCCAGAGAGAGAGAGAGTGTGCACACCCAGAGAGAGAGAGAGTGTACACCCAGAGAGAGAGAGAGTGTGCACACCCAGAGAGAGAGAGAGAGTGTGTACACCCAGAGAGAGAGAGTGTGCACCCAAAGAGAGAGAGAGAGTGTGTACACCCAGAGAGAGAGAGAGAGTGTACACCCAAAGAGAGATAGAGAGTGTACACACCCCGAGAGAGAGAGTGTGTACACCCAGAGAGAGAGAGAGAGAGTGTACACCGCGAGACAGAGTGTGTACACCTAGAGCGAGAGAGAGTGTGTACACCAGAGAGAGAGAGAGTGTGTACACCCAAAGAGAGAGAGTGTGGACACCCAGAGAGAGTGTGTACACAGAGAGAGTGTGTACACCCAGAGAGAGAGAGAGTGTGTACACCCAGAGAGAGAGAGTGTACACCCAGAGTGAGAGAGAGTGTGTACACCCAGAGAGAGAGAGTGTCTACATCCAGAGAGAGAGAGTGTACACCCAAAGAGAGAGAGACAGTGTGTACACCCAGAGAGAGAGAGAGAGTGTGTACACCCCGAGAGAGTATGTGTACACCCAGAGAGAGAGAGAGTGTGTACACCCAGAGAGAGAGAGTGTGTACACCCAGAGAGAGAGAGTGTGTACACCCCGAGAGAGTGTGTGTACACCCAGAGAGAGAGAGAGAGAGAGAGAGTGTGTACACCCAGAGAGAGAGAGAGTATGTACACCCACAGACAGAGTGTGTATACCCAGAGAGAGAGTGTACACCGAGAGAGAGAGAGAGAGAGAGAGAGAGAGAGTGTGTACACCCAGAGAGAGAGAGTGTGTGTACACCCAAAGAGAGAGAGAGTGTACACCCAGAGAGAGAGAGTGTGTACACCCAGAGAGAGAGAGAGAGTGTGGACACCCAGAGAGTGAGAGAGAGTGTGTACACCAAAGAGAGACAGTGTACACCAGAGAGAGAGCGTGTACACCCAGAGAGAGAGAGTGTACACCCAGAGAGAGAGAGAAGGTGTACACCAGACAGCGAGAGAGAGAGTGTGTACACCCAGAGAGAGAGAGAGTGAGTGTGTACACCCAGAGAGAGAGTGTGTGTATACCCAGAGAGGGAGAGAGAGTGTACAGAGAGAGAGAGTATGCACACCCTGAGAGAGAGAGAGTGTGCACCCAGAGAGAGAGAGTGTACACCCAGAGAGAGAGTGTGTACACCCAGAGAGAGAGAGAGTGTACACCCAGAATGAGAGAGAGAGTGTGTACACCCAGAGAGAGAGAGTGCACACCCAGAGACAGCGAGAGAGGGAGTGTGTGCACCCCGAGAGAGAGAGAGTGTGTACACCCAGAGAGAGAGAGTGTGCACACCCAGAGAGAGAGAGTGTGTACACCCAGAGAGAGAGAGTGTGTACACCCAGAGAGAGAGAGAGAGTGAGTGTGTGTACACCCAGAGAGAGAGAGAGAGAGTGTACACCCAGAGAGAGAGAGTGTGTACACAGAGAGAGAGAGAGAGAATGTGTACGCCCAGAGAGAGAGAGTGTGTGTACACCCAGAGTGAGAGTGTGTGAACACCCCGAGAGAGAGAGAGTGAGTACACCCAGAGAGAGAGAGTGAGTGTGTGTACACCCAGAGAGAGAGAGAGTGTGCACACCCAGAGAGAGAGAGAGTGTACACCCAGAGAGAGAGAGAGTGTGCACACCCAGAGAGAGAGAGAGAGTGTGTACACCCAGAGAGAGAGAGTGTGCACCCAAAGAGAGAGAGAGAGAGAGTGTGTACACCCAGAGAGAGAGAGAGAGTGTACACCCAAAGAGAGATAGAGAGTGTACACACCCCGAGAGAGAGAGTGTGGTACACCCAGAGAGAGAGAGAGAGAGTGTACACCGCGAGACAGAGTGTGTACACCTAGAGCGAGAGAGAGTGTGTACACCAGAGAGAGAGAGTGTGTACACCCAAAGAGAGAGAGTGTGGACACCCAGAGAGTGTGTACACAGAGAGAGGTGTGTACACCCAGAGAGAGAGAGAGTGTGTACACCCAGAGAGAGAGAGTGTACACCCAGAGTGAGAGAGAGTGTGTACACCCAGAGAGAGAGAGTGTCTACATCCAGAGAGAGAGAGTGTACACCCAAAGAGAGAGAGACAGTGTGTACACCCAGAGAGAGAGAGAGAGAGTGTGTACACCCCGAGAGAGTATGTGTACACCAGAGAGAGAGAGAGTGTGTACACCCAGAGAGAGAGAGTGTGTACACCCAGAGAGAGAGAGTGTGTACACCCCGAGAGAGTGTGTGTACACCCAGAGAGAGAGAGAGAGAGAGAGAGAGAGTGTGTACACCCAGAGAGAGAGAGGAGTATGTACACCCACAGACAGAGTGTGTATACCCAGAGAGAGAGTGTACACCGAGAGAGAGAGAGAGAGAGAGAGAGAGAGAGTGTGTACACCCAGAGAGAGAGAGTGTGTGTACACCCCAAAGAGAGAGAGAGTGTACACCCAGAGAGAGAGAGTGTGTACACCCAGAGAGAGAGAGAGAGTGTGGACACCCAGAGAGTGAGAGAGAGTGTGTACACCAAAGAGAGACAGTGTACACCAGAGAGAGAGCGTGTACACCCAGAGAGAGAGAGTGTACACCCAGAGAGAGAGAGAAGGTGTACACCAGACAGCGAGAGAGAGAGTGTGTACACCCAGAGAGAGAGAGAGTGAGTGTGTACACCCAGAGAGAGAGTGTGTGTATACCCAGAGAGGGAGAGAGAGTGTACAGAGAGGAGAGAGTATGCACACCCTGAGAGAGAGAGAGTGTGCACCCAAGAGAGAGAGAGTGTACACCCAGAGAGAGAGTGTGTACACCCAGAGAGAGAGAGAGTGTACACCCAGAATGAGAGAGAGAGTGTGTACACCCAGAGAGAGAGAGTGCACACCCAGAGACAGCGAGAGAGGGAGTGTGTGCACCCCGAGAGAGAGAGAGTGTGTACACCCAGAGAGAGAGAGTGTGCACACCCAGAGAGAGAGAGTGTGTACACCCAGAGAGAGAGAGAGTGTGTACACCCAGAGAGAGAGAGAGAGTGAGTGTGTGTACACCCAGAGAGAGAGAGAGAGAGTGTACACCCAGAGAGAGAGAGTGTGTACACAGAGAGAGAGAGAGAGAATGTGTACGCCCAGAGAGAGAGAGTGTGTGTACACCCAGAGTGAGAGAGTGTGTGAACACCCCGAGAGAGAGAGAGTGAGTACACCCAGAGAGAGAGAGTGAGTGTGTGTACACCCAGAGAGAGAGAGTGTGCACACCCAGAGAGAGAGAGAGTGTACACCCAGAGAGAGAGAGAGTGTGCACACCCAGAGAGAGAGAGAGTCTACACCAAGAGAGAGAGAGTGTGTACACCCCGAGAGAGTGTGTGTACACCCAGAGAGAGAGAGTGTGTACACCCAGAGAGAGAGAGAGAGTGTGTACATGCAGAGAGAGAGAGAGAGAGTGTGTACACCCCGAGAGAGTGTGTGTACACCCAGAGAGAGAGAGAGAGTGTGTACACCCAGAGAGAGAGAGAGTGTGTACACCCAGAGAGAGCGAGAGTGTGTACACCCAGAGAGAGAGAGTGTGTACACCCAGAGAGAGAGAGAGAGAGTGTGTACACCCAGAGAGAGAGAGTGTGTACACCCAGAGAGAGCGAGTGTGTACACCCAGAGAGAGCGAGAGAGTGTGTAGCACCCAAAGAGAGAGAGTCTGTACACCAAGAGAGAGAGTGTGTACACCCAGAGAGAGAGAGTGTACACCCAAAGAGAGAGAGAGAGTGTGTACACCCAGAGAGAGAGAGAGAGAGAGTGTGTACACCCCGAGAGAGTGTGTGTACACCCAGCGAGAGAGAGAGTGTGTACACCCAGAGAGAGAGAGTGTGTACACCCAGAGAGAGAGAGAGTGTGTACACCCCGAGAGAGAGTGTGCACACCCCGAGAGAGTGTGTACACCCCGAGAGAGAGTATGTACACCCCTAGAGAGAGAGAGAGTGTACACCTAGAGAGAGAGAGAGTGTGTACCCCCAGAGGAGAGAGAGTGTGTACACCCAGAGAGAGAGTGTGTACACCCAGAGAGAGAGAGTGTGTACACCCAGAGAGAGAGTGTGTACACCCCGAGAGAGTGTGTACACCCCGAGAGAGTGTGTACACCCCGAGAGAGAGAGTGTACACCCAGAGAGAGAGAGAGAGTGTGTACACCCAGAGAGAGTGTGTACACCCAGAGAGAGAGTGTGTGTACACCCAGAGAGAGAGTGTGTACACCCAGAGAGAGAGAGAGAGAGTGTGTACACCCAGAGAGAGAGAGTGTGTACACCCAGAGAGAGAGGTGTGTGTGTGTACACCCAGAGAGAGAGAGAAAGTGTGTACACCCAGAGAGAGAGTGTACACCCAGAGAGAGAGAGTGTCTACACCAAGAGAGAGAGAGTGTGTACACCCCGAGAGAGTGTGTGTACGCCCAGAGAGAGAGAGTGTGTACACCCAGAGAGAGAGAGAGAGTGTGTACATGCAGAGAGAGAGAGAGAGAGAGTGTGTACACCCCGAGAGAGTGTGTGTACACCCAGAGAGAGAGAGAGTGTGTACACCCAGAGAGAGAGAGAGTGTGTACACCCAGAGAGAGCGAGAGTGTGTACACCCAGAGAGAGAGAGTGTGTACACCCAGAGAGAGAGAGAGAGAGTGTGTACACCCAGAGAGAGAGAGTGTGTACACCCAGAGGAGAGCGAGTGTGTACACCCAGAGAGAGAGCGAGAGAGAGTGTGTACACCCAAAGAGAGAGAGTCTGTACACCAGAGAGAGAGAGTGTGTACACCCAGAGAGAGAGAGTGTACACCCAAAGAGAGAGAGAGAGTGTGTACCACCAGAGAGAGAGAGAGAGAGTGTGTACACCCCGAGAGAGTGTGTGTACACCCAGAGAGAGAGAGAGAGTGTGTATACCCAGAGAGAGAGAGTGTGTACACCCAGAGAGAGAGAGTGTGTACACCCCGAGAGAGAGTGTGTACACCCCGAGAGAGTGTGTACACCCCTAGAGAGAGAGAGGTATGTACACCCCTAGAGAGAGAGAGAGTGTACACCTAGAGAGAGAGAGAGTGTGTACCCCCAGAGAGAGAGAGTGTGTACACCCAGAGAGAGAGTGTGTACACCCAGAGAGAGAGAGAGTGTGTGTACACCCAGCGAGGAGAGAGAGAGTGTGTACACCCCGAGAGAGAGTGTGTGTACACCCAGAGCGAGAGTGTGTGAACACCCAGAGAGAGAGAGAGAGAGTGTGCACCCAGAGAGAGAGAGAGTGTGTACACCAAGAGAGAGAGGGAGAGAGTGTGTACAGCCAGAGAGAGAGAGTGTGTACACCCCAGAGAGAGAGAGAGGTTGTGTACACCCAGAGAGAGAGAGTGTGTACACCCAGAGAGAGTGTGTGTACACCCAGAGAGAGAGAAAGAGTGTGTACACCCCGAGAGATAGAGAGTGTGTACACCCAGGGAGAGATAAAGTGTGTACATCCAGAGCGAGAGAGTGTGTACACCCAGAGAGACAGAGTGTGTACACCCAAAGAGAGAGAGAGAGAGTGTGTACACCCAGAGAGAGAGAGTATGTACACCCAGAGAGAGCGAATGTGTACACCCAGAGAGGAGAGTGTGTGTGTACACCCAGAGAGAGAGAGAGAGAGTGTGTGTGTGTACATCCAGAGAGAGAGAGAGTGTGTCCACCCAGAGAGAGAGAGAGAGAGAATGTGTACGCCCAGAGAGAGAGAGTGTGTGTACACCCAGAGTGAGAGTGTGTGAACACCCAGAGAGAGAGAGAGAGACTGTGTGCACCCAGAGAGAGAGAGTTTGTGTACACCCAGAGAGAGAGAGTGAGTACACCCAGAGAGAGAGAGTGTGTGTGTACACCCAGAGAGATTGAGAGTGTGTACACCAAAGAGAGAGAGTATACACCAGAGAGAGAGTGTGTACACCCAGAAAGAGAGACAGGGTGTACACCCAGAGAGAGAGTGTGTACACCCAGAGAGAGAGAGTGTACACCCAGAGAGAGAGAGACAGAGTGTACACCCAGACAGAGAGAGAGTGTGTACACCCAGAGAGAGAGTGAGTGTGTACACCCAGAGAGAGAGTGTGTACACCCAGAGAGAGAGAGAGTGTGTACACCCCGTGAGAGAGTGTGTACACCCCGAGAGAGAGAGAGTGTGTACACCCAGAGAGAGAGAGTGTGTACACCCAGAGAGAGAGAGTGTGTACACCCAGAGAGAGAGAGGGTGTGTACACCCAGAGAGAGAGAGAGTGTGTACACCCAGAGAGAGAGAGTGTGTACACCCAGAGAGAGAGAGAGAGAGTGTGTACTGCCAGTGAGAGAGAGAGACAGTGTGTACACCCAGAGACAGCGTGTGTACACCATGAGAGAGAGAGAGTGTGTACACCCAGAGAGAGAGAGAGTGTGTACACCAAAGAGAGAGAGTGTGTGGACACCCAGAGAGAGCGAGAGAGTGTGTGTACACCCAGAGAGAGAGTGTGTGCACCCAGAGAGAGAGAGTGTGTGTACACCCAGAGAGAGAGAGTGTGTGTACACCCAGAGAGAGAGAGTGTGTGTACACCCCGAGAGAGAGTGTGTACACCCCGAGAGAGTGTGTACACCCCGAGAGAGAGTGTGTACACCCCTAGAGAGCGAGAGAGTGTACACATAGAGAGAGAGAGAGTGTGTACCCCCAGAGAGAGAGAGTGTGTACACCCAGAGAGAGAGTGTGTACACCCACAGAGAGAGAGAGAGAGTGTGTACACCCAGCGAGAGAGAGAGTGTGTACACCCCGAGAGAGAGTGTGTGTACACCCAGAGCGAGAGTGTGTGAACACCCAGAGAGAGAGAGAGAGAGAGAGTGTGTGCACCCAGAGAGAGAGAGAGTGTGTACACCAAGAGAGAGAGAGAGAGAGCGTGTACAGCCAGAGAGAGAGAGTGTGTACACCCAGAGAGAGAGAGAGTTTGTGTACACCCAGAGAGAGAGAGTGTGTACACCCAGAGAGAGTGTGTGTACACCCAGAGAGAGAGAAAGAGTGTGTACACCCCGAGAGATAGAGAGTGTGTACACCCAGGGAGAGAGAAAGTGTGTACATCCAGAGAGAGAGAGTGTGTACACCCAGAGAGAAAAAGTGTGTACACCCAAAGAGAGAGAGAGAGTGTGTACACCCAGAGAGAGAGAGTATGTACACCCAGACAGAGCGAGTGTGTACACCCAGAGAGAGAGAGTGTACACCCCGAGAGAGAGAGAGTGTGTACACAGAGAGAGAGAGAGAGAGAATGTGTACGCCCAGAGAGAGAGAGTGTGTGTACACCCAGAGTGAGAGTGTGTGAACACCCAGAGAGAGAGAGAGAGACTGTGTACACCCAGAGAGAGAGAGAGTTTGTGTACACCCAGAGAGAGAGAGTGTGTACACCCAGAGAGAGTGTGTGTACACCCAGAGAGAGAGAGAGCATGTGTACAGCCAGAGAAAGAGAGTGTGCGTACACCCAGAGAGAGAGTGTGTACACCCAGAGAGAGAGAGACTGTGTACACCGAGACAGAGAGTGTGTACACCCAGAGAGAGAGTGTGTACACCCAGAGAGAGAGAGAGTGTGTGTACACCCAGAGAGAGAGTGTGTGCACCGAGAGAGAGAGTGTGTACACCCAGAGAGAGAGTGTGTGTACACCCAGAGAGAGAGAGAGAGCGGAGTGTGTGCACCCCGAGAGAGAGCGTGTACACCCAGAGAGAGAGAGAGTATGTACACCCAGAGACAGAGTGTGTATACCCAGAGAGAGAGAGAGAGTGTACACCGAGAGAGAGAGAGAGAGAGTGTGTACACCCAGAGAGAGAGAGAGAGTGTGTACACCCAAAGAGAGAGAGAGTGTACACCCAGAGAGAGAGAGTGTGTACACCCAGAGAGAGAGAGAGAGTGTGGACACCCAGAGAGTGAAAGAGAGTGTGTAAACCAAAGAGAGACAGTGTACATCAGAGAGAGAGCGTGTACACCCAGAGACAGAGAGTGTACACCCAGAGAGAGAGAGAGAGTGTACACCGAGAGAGAGAGAGAGAAAGTGTGTACACCCAGAGAGAGAGAGAGAGAGTGTACACCCAAAGAGAGAGAGAGTGTACACCCAGAGAGAGAGAGTGTGTACACCCAGAGAGAGAGAGAGAGTGTGGACACCCAGAGAGTGAGAGAGAGTGTGTACACGAAAGAGAGACAGTGTACATCAGAGAGAGAGCGTGTATACCCAGAGAGAGAGTGTGTACACCCAGAGAGAGAGAGAGTGAGTGTGTACACCCAGAGAGAGAGGGTGTGTATACCCAGAGAGGGAGAGAGAGTGTACAGAGAGAGAGAGAGAGAGTATGCACACCCTGAGAGAGAGAGAGTGTACACCCAGAGAGAGAGTGTGTACACCCCGAGAGAGAGAGAGTGTACACCCAGAATGAGAGCGAGAGTGTGTACACCCAGAGAGAGAGAGTGCACACCCAGAGACAGAGAGAGAGGGAGTGTGTGCACCCCGAGAGAGAGAGAGAGTGTGTACACCCAGAGAGAGAGAGAGAGTGTGCACACCCAGAGAGAGAGAGTGTGTACACCCAGAGAGAGAGAGAGAGAGAGAGTGTGTACACCCAGAGAGAGAGAGTGAGTGTGTGTACACCCAGAGAGAGAGAGAGAGAGAGTGTACACCCAGAGAGAGAGAGTGTGTACGAGAGAGAGAGAGAGTGTGTACACCCAGAGAGAGCGTGTGTGCACCCAGAGACAGAGAGAGAGTGTGCACATCCCGAGAGAGAGAGAGAGTGTGAACACCCCGAGAGAGAGAGAGTGAGTACACCCAGAGAGAGAGAGTGAGTGTGTGTACACCCAGAGAGAGAGAGAGTGTGCACACCCAGAGAGAGAGAGAGTGTACACCCAGAGAGAGAGAGAGTGTGCACACCCAGAGAGAGAGAGAGAGTGTGTACACCCAGAGAGAGAGAGTGTGCACCCAAAGAGAGAGAGAGAGAGAGTGTGTACACCCAGAGAGAGAGAGAGAGTGTACACCCAAAGAGAGATAGAGAGTGTACACACCCCGAGAGAGAGAGTGTGTACACCCAGAGAGAGAGAGAGAGAGTGTACACCGCGAGACAGAGTGTGTACACCTAGAGCGAGAGAGAGTGTGTACACCAGAGAGAGAGAGTGTGTACACCCAAAGAGAGAGAGTGTGGACACCCAGAGAGAGTGTGTACACAGAGAGAGTGTGTACACCCAGAGAGAGAGAGAGTGTGTACACCCAGAGAGAGAGAGTGTACACCCAGAGTGAGAGAGAGTGTGTACACCCAGAGAGAGAGAGTGTCTACATCCAGAGAGAGAGAGTGTACACCCAAAGAGAGAGAGACAGTGTGTACACCCAGAGAGAGAGAGAGAGTGTGTACACCCCGAGAGAGTATGTGTACACCCAGAGAGAGAGAGAGTGTGTACACCCAGAGAGAGAGAGTGTGTACACCCAGAGAGAGAGAGTGTGTACACCCCGAGAGAGTGTGTGTACACCCAGAGAGAGAGAGAGAGAGAGAGAGTGTGTACACCCAGAGAGAGAGAGAGTATGTACACCCACAGACAGAGTGTGTATACCCAGAGAGAGAGTGTACACCGAGAGAGAGAGAGAGAGTGTGTACACCCAGAGAGAGAGAGTGTGTGTACACCCAAAGAGAGAGAGAGTGTACACCCAGAGAGAGAGAGTGTGTACACCCAGAGAGAGAGAGAGAGTGTGGACACCCAGAGAGTGAGAGAGAGTGTGTACACCAAAGAGAGACAGTGTACACCAGAGAGAGAGCGTGTACACCCAGAGAGAGAGAGTGTACACCCAGAGAGAGAGAGAAGGTGTACACCAGACAGCGAGAGAGAGAGTGTGTACACCCAGAGAGAGAGAGAGTGAGTGTGTACACCCAGAGAGAGAGTGTGTGTATACCCAGAGAGGGAGAGAGAGTGTACAGAGAGAGAGAGTATGCACACCCTGAGAGAGAGAGAGTGTGCACCCAGAGAGAGAGAGTGTACACCCAGAGAGAGAGTGTGTACACCCAGAGAGAGAGAGAGTGTACACCCAGAATGAGAGAGAGAGTGTGTACACCCAGAGAGAGAGAGTGCACACCCAGAGACAGCGAGAGAGGGAGTGTGTGCACCCCGAGAGAGAGAGAGTGTGTACACCCAGAGAGAGAGAGTGTGCACACCCAGAGAGAGAGAGTGTGTACACCCAGAGAGAGAGAGAGTGTGTACACCCAGAGAGAGAGAGAGAGTGAGTGTGTGTACACCCAGAGAGAGAGAGAGAGAGTGTACACCCAGAGAGAGAGAGTGTGTACACAGAGAGAGAGAGAGAGAATGTGTACGCCCAGAGAGAGAGAGTGTGTGTACACCCAGAGTGAGAGTGTGTGAACACCCGGAGAGAGAGAGAGTGAGTACACCCAGAGAGAGAGAGTGAGTGTGTGTACACCCAGAGAGAGAGAGAGTGTGCACACCCAGAGAGAGAGAGAGTGTACACCCAGCGAGAGAGAGAGTGTGCACACCCAGAGAGAGAGAGAGAGTGTGTACACCCAGAGAGAGAGAGTGTGCACCCAAAGAGAGAGAGAGAGAGAGTGTGTACACCCAGAGAGAGAGAGAGAGTGTACACCCAAAGAGAGATAGAGAGTGTACACACCCCGAGAGAGAGAGTGTGTACACCCAGAGAGAGAGAGAGAGAGTGTACACCGCGAGACAGAGTGTGTACACCTAGAGCGAGAGAGAGTGTGTACACCAGAGAGAGAGAGTGTGTACACCCAAAGAGAGAGAGTGTGGACACCCAGAGAGAGTGTGTACACAGAGAGAGTGTGTACACCCAGAGAGAGAGAGAGTGTGTACACCCAGAGAGAGAGAGTGTACACCCAGAGTGAGAGAGAGTGTGTACACCCAGAGAGAGAGAGTGTCTACATCCAGAGAGAGAGAGTGTACACCCAAAGAGAGAGAGACAGTGTGTACACCCAGAGAGAGAGAGAGAGTGTGTACACCCCGAGAGAGTATGTGTACACCCAGAGAGAGAGAGAGTGTGTACACCCAGAGAGAGAGAGTGTGTACACCCAGAGAGAGAGAGTGTGTACACCCCGAGAGAGTGTGTGTACACCCAGAGAGAGAGAGAGAGAGAGAGAGAGTGTGTACACCCAGAGAGAGAGAGAGTATGTACACCCACAGACAGAGTGTGTATACCCAGAGAGAGAGTGTACACCGAGAGAGAGAGAGAGAGAGAGAGAGAGAGAGTGTGTACACCCAGAGAGAGAGAGTGTGTGTACACCCAAAGAGAGAGAGAGTGTACACCCAGAGAGAGAGAGTGTGTACACCCAGAGAGAGAGAGAGAGTGTGGACACCCAGAGAGAGAGAGAGTGTGTACACCAAAGAGAGACAGTGTACACCAGAGAGAGAGCGTGTACACCCAGAGAGAGAGAGTGTACACCCAGAGAGAGAGAGAAGGTGTACACCAGACAGCGAGAGAGAGAGTGTGTACACCCAGAGAGAGAGAGAGTGAGTGTGTACACCCAGAGAGAGAGTGTGTGTATACCCAGAGAGGGAGAGAGAGTGTACAGAGAGAGAGAGTATGCACACCCTGAGAGAGAGAGAGTGTGCACCCAGAGAGAGAGAGTGTACACCCAGAGAGAGAGTGTGTACACCCAGAGAGAGAGAGAGTGTACACCCAGAATGAGAGAGAGAGTGTGTACACCCAGAGAGAGAGAGTGCACACCCAGAGACAGCGAGAGAGGGAGTGTGTGCACCCCGAGAGAGAGTGTGTACACCCAGAGAGAGAGAGTGTGCACACCCAGAGAGAGAGAGTGTGTACACCCAGAGAGAGAGAGAGTGTGTACACCCAGAGAGAGAGAGAGAGTGAGTGTGTGTACACCCAGAGAGAGAGAGAGAGAGTGTACACCCAGAGAGAGAGAGTGTGTACACAGAGAGAGAGAGAGAGAATGTGTACGCCCAGAGAGAGAGAGAGTGTGTGTACACCCAGAGTGAGAGTGTGTGAACACCCAGAGAGAGAGAGAGTGTGTACACCCAGAGAGAGAGAGAGTTTGTGTACACCCAGAGCGAGAGAGAGTGTGTACACCCAGAGAGTGTGTGTGTACACCCAGAGAGAGAGAGAGCATGTGTACAGCCAGAGAGAGTGTGCGTACACCCAGAGAGAGTGTGTGTACACCCAGAGAGAGAGAGACTGTGTACACCGAGACAGAGAGTGTGTACACCCAGAGAGAGAGTGTGTACACCCAGAGAGAGAGAGAGAGAGTGTGTACACCCAGAGAGAGAGTGTGTACACCGAGAGAGAGAGTGTGTACACCCAGAGAGAGAGAGAGAGTGTGTGTACACCCAGAGAGAGAGAGAGAGAGGGAGTGTGTGCACCCCGAGAGAGAGCGTGTACACCCAGAGAGAGAGAGAGTATGTACACCCAGAGACAGAGTGTGTATACCCAGAGAGAGAGAGAGAGTGTACACCGAGAGAGAGAGAGTGTGTGTACACCCAGAGAGAGATAGAGAGTGTGTACACCCAAAGAGAGAGAGAGTGTACACCCAGAGAGAGAGAGTGTGTACACCCAGAGATAGAGAGAGAGTGTGGACACCCAGAGAGTGAGAGAGAGTGTGTACACCAAAGAGAGACAGTGTACACCTGAGAGAGAGCGTGTACACCCAGAGAGAGAGAGTGTACACCCAGAGAGAGAGAGAAGGTGTACACCCAGACAGAGAGAGAGAGAGTGTGTACACCCAGAGAGAGAGAGAGAGTGAGTGTGTACACCCAGAGAGAGAGTGTGTGTATACCCAGAGAGGGAGAGAGAGTGTACAGAGAGAGAGAGAGAGAGTATGCACACCCTGAGAGAGAGAGAGTGTGCACCCAGAGAGAGAGAGTGTGTACACCCCGAGAGAGAGAGAGTGTACACCCAGAATGAGAGAGAGAGTGTGTACACCCAGAGAGAGAGAGAGAGAGAGAGTGTGTACACCCAGAGAGAGAGAGAGAGTGAGTGTGTGTACACCCAGAGAGAGAGAGAGAGAGTGTACACCCAGAGAGAGAGAGTGTGTACAACCAGAGAGAGAGTGTGTACACCCAGAGAGAGCGTGTGTACACCCAGAGAGAGAGAGAGAGTGTGTACATCCCGAGAGAGAGAGAGAGTGTGTACACCCCGAGAGAGAGAGAGTGGGTACACCCAGAGAGAGAGAGTGAATGTGTGTACAACCAGAGAGAGAGAGAGTGTGCACACCCAGAGAGAGAGAGAGAGTGTGTGCACCCAGAGAGAGAGTGTGTGTACAACCAGAGAGAGAGAGAGAGTGTGTACACCCAGAGAGAGAGAGAGTGTGTACACCCAAAGAGAGATAGAGAGTGTACACACCCAGAGAGAGAGAGTGTGTACACCCAGAGAGAGAGAGAGAGAGTGTACACCGTGAGACAGAGTGTGTACACCCAGAGCGAGAGAGAGTGTGTACACCAGAGAGAGAGAGTGTGTACACCCAAAGAGTGAGAGTGTGGACACCCAGAGAGAGAGTGTGTGTACACAGAGAGAGTGTGTACACCCAGAGAGAGAGAGTGTGTGTACACCCAGAGAGAGAGTGTGTACACCCAGAGTGAGAGAGAGTGTGTACACCCAGAGAGAGATTGTCTACACCCAGAGAGAGAGAGTGTACACCCAAAGAGAGAGAGAGAGTGTGTACACCCAGAGAGAGAGAGTGTACACCCCGAGAGAGTGTGTGTACACCCAGAGAGAGAGAGAGTGTGTACACCCAGAGAGAGAGAGCGTGTACACCCAGAGAGAGAGTGTGTACACCCCGAGAGAGTGTGTGTACACCCAGAGAGAGAGAGAGAGTATGTACACCCAGAGACACAGTGTGTACACCCAGAGAGAGAGAGAGTGTGTACACCCAGAGAGAGCGAGAGAGTGTGTACACCCAGAGAGAGAGAGTGTGTGTACACCAAAGAGAGAGAGTGTACACCAGAGAGAGAGAGTATGTGTACACCCAGGGAGAGCGAGAGAGTGTGTACACCCAGAGGGAGAGAGTGTGTACACCCAGAGAGAGAGAGTGTGTACACCCAGAGAGAGAGAGAGAGTGAGTGTGTACACCCAGAGAGAGAGTGTGTGTATACCCAGAGAGGGAGAGAGAGTGTACAGAGAGAGAGAGAGAGAGAGAGAGTATGCACACCCTGAGAGAGAGAGAGTGTGCACCCAGAGAGAGAGAGTGTGTACACCCAGAGAGAGAGTGTGTACACCCCGAGAGAGAGAGAGTGTACACCCAGAATGAGAGAGAGAGTGTGTACACCCAGAGAGAGAGAGTGCACACCCAGAGACAGAGAGAGAGGGAGTGTGTGCACCCCGAGAGAGAGAGAGAGTGTGTGTACACCCAGAGAGAGAGAGTGTGCACACCCAGAGAGGGAGAGTGTGTACACCCAGAGAGAGAGAGAGAGAGAGTGTGTACACCCAGAGAGAGAGAGAGAGTGAGTGTGTGTACACCCAGAGAGAGAGAGAGAGAGTGTACACCCAGAGAGAGAGAGTGTGTACAACCAGAGAGAGAGAGTGTGTGTACACCCAGAGAGAGCGTGTGTACACCCAGAGAGAGAGAGAGAGTGTGTACATCCCGAGAGAGAGAGAGAGTGTGTACACCCCGAGAGAGAGAGTGAGTGTGTGTACACCCAGAGAGAGAGAGTGTGCACACCCAGAGAGAGAGAGAGAGAGAGAGTGTACACCCAGAGAGAGAGAGAGTGTGCACATATGGAGAGAGAGAGAGAGTGTGTACACCCAGAGAGAGAGAGTGTGTACAACCAGAGAGAGAGAGAGTGTGTACACCCAGAAAGAGAGAGAGTGTGTACACCCAAAGAGAGATAGAGAGTGTACACACCCAGAGAGAGAGAGTGTGTACACCCAGAGAGAGAGAGAGAGAGTGTACACCGCGAGACAGAGTGTGTACACCCAGAGCGAGAGAGAGTGTGTACACCAGAGAGAGAGAGTGTGTACACCCAAAGAGAGAGAGTGTGGACACCCAGAGAGAGAGTGTGTGTACACAGAGAGAGTGTGTACACCCAGAGAGAGAGAGTGTGTACACCCAGAGAGAGAGTGTGTACACCCAGAGTGAGAGAGAGTGTGTACACCCAGAGAGAGAGTGTCTACACCCAGAGAGAGAGAGAGAGAGAGAGAGAGTGTGTACACCCAGAGAGAGAGAGAGTATGTACACCCACAGACAGAGTGTGTATACCCAGAGAGAGAGTGTACACCGAGAGAGAGAGAGAGAGAGAGAGAGAGAGAGTGTGTACACCCAGAGAGAGAGAGTGTGTGTACACCCAAAGAGAGAGAGAGTGTACACCCAGAGAGAGAGAGTGTGTACACCCAGAGAGAGAGAGAGAGTGTGGACACCCAGAGAGAGAGAGAGTGTGTACACCAAAGAGAGACAGTGTACACCAGAGAGAGAGCGTGTACACCCAGAGAGAGAGAGTGTACACCCAGAGAGAGAGAGAAGGTGTACACCAGACAGCGAGAGAGAGAGTGTGTACACCCAGAGAGAGAGAGAGTGAGTGTGTACACCCAGAGAGAGAGTGTGTGTATACCCAGAGAGGGAGAGAGAGTGTACAGAGAGAGAGAGTATGCACACCCTGAGAGAGAGAGAGTGTGCACCCAGAGAGAGAGAGTGTACACCCAGAGAGAGAGTGTGTACACCCAGAGAGAGAGAGAGTGTACACCCAGAATGAGAGAGAGAGTGTGTACACCCAGAGAGAGAGAGTGCACACCCAGAGACAGCGAGAGAGGGAGTGTGTGCACCCCGAGAGAGAGTGTGTACACCCAGAGAGAGAGAGTGTGCACACCCAGAGAGAGAGAGTGTGTACACCCAGAGAGAGAGAGAGTGTGTACACCCAGAGAGAGAGAGAGAGTGAGTGTGTGTACACCCAGAGAGAGAGAGAGAGAGTGTACACCCAGAGAGAGAGAGTGTGTACACAGAGAGAGAGAGAGAGAATGTGTACCGCCCAGAGAGAGTGAGAGTGTGTGTACACCCAGAGTGAGAGTGTGTGAACACCCAGAGAGAGAGAGAGTGTGTACACCCAGAGAGAGAGAGAGTTGTGTACACCCAGAGCGAGAGAGAGTGTGTACACCCAGAGAGTGTGTGTGTACACCCAGAGAGAGAGAGAGCATGTGTACAGCCAGAGAGAGTGTGCGTACACCCCAGAGAGAGTGTGTGTGTACACCCAGAGAGAGAGAGACTGTGTACACCGAGACAGAGAGTGTGTACACCCAGAGAGAGAGTGTGTACACCCAGGAGAGAGAGAGAGAGAGTGTGTACACCCAGAGAGAGAGTGTGTACACCGAGAGAGAGAGTGTGTACACCCAGAGAGAGAGGAGAGAGTGTGTGTACACCCAGAGAGAGAGAGAGAGAGGGAGTGTGTGCACCCGAGAGAGAGCGTGTACACCCAGAGAGAGAGAGAGTATGTACACCCAGAGACAGAGTGTGTATACCCAGAGAGAGAGAGAGAGTGTACACCGAGAGAGAGAGAGTGTGTGTACACCCAGAGAGAGATAGAGAGTGTGTACACCCAAAGAGAGAGAGAGTGTACACCCAGAGAGAGAGAGTGTGTACACCCAGAGATAGAGAGAGAGTGTGGACACCCAGAGAGTGAGAGAGAGTGTGTACACCAAAGAGAGACAGTGTACACCTGAGAGAGAGCGTGTACACCCAGAGAGAGAGAGTGTACACCCAGAGAGAGAGAGAAGGTGTTACACCCAGACAGAGAGAGAGAGAGTGTGTACACCCAGAGAGAGAGAGAGAGTGAGTGTGTACACCCAGAGAGAGAGTGTGTGTATACCCAGAGAGGGAGAGAGAGTGTACAGAGAGAGAGAGAGAGAGTATGCACACCCTGAGAGAGAGAGAGTGTGCACCCAGAGAGAGAGAGTGTGTACACCCCGAGAGAGAGAGAGTGTACACCCAGAATGAGAGAGAGAGTGTGTACACCCAGAGAGAGAGAGAGAGAGAGAGTGTGTACACCCAGAGAGAGAGAGAGAGTGAGTGTGTGTACACCCAGAGAGAGAGAGATGAGAGTGTACACCCAGAGAGAGAGAGTGTGTACAACCAGAGAGAGAGTGTGTACACCCAGAGAGAGCGTGTGTACACCCAGGAGAGAGAGAGAGAGTGTGTACATCCCGAGAGAGAGAGAGAGTGTGTACACCCCGAGAGAGAGAGAGTGGGTACACCCAGAGAGAGAGAGTGAATGTGTGTACAACCAGAGAGAGAGAGAGTGTGCACACCCAGAGAGAGAGAGAGAGTGTGTGCACCCAGAGAGAGAGTGTGTGTACAACCAGAGAGAGAGAGAGAGTGTGTACCACCCAGAGAGAGAGAGAGTGTGTACACCCAAAGAGAGATAGAGAGTGTACACACCCAGAGAGAGAGAGTGTGTACACCCAGAGAGAGAGAGAGAGAGTGTACACCGTGAGACAGAGTGTGTACACCCAGAGCGAGAGAGAGTGTGTACACCAGAGAGAGAGAGTGTGTACACCCAAAGAGTGAGAGTGTGGACACCCAGAGAGAGAGTGTGTGTACACAGAGAGAGTGTGTACACCCAGAGAGAGAGAGTGTGTGTACACCCAGAGAGAGAGTGTGTACACCCAGAGTGAGAGAGAGTGTGTACACCCAGAGAGAGATTGTCTACACCCAGAGAGAGAGAGTGTACAACCCAAAGAGAGAGAGAGAGTGTGTACACCCAGAGAGAGAGAGTGTACACCCCGAGAGAGTGTGTGTACACCCAGAGAGAGAGAGAGTGTGTACACCCAGAGAGAGAGAGCGTGTACACCCAGAGAGAGAGTGTGTACACCCCGAGAGAGGTGTGTGTACACCCAGAGAGAGAGAGAGAGTATGTACACCCAGAGACACAGTGTGTACACCCAGAGAGAGAGAGAGTGTGTACACCCAGAGAGAGCGAGAGAGTGTGTACACCCAGAGAGAGAGAGTGTGTGTACACCAAAGAGAGAGAGTGTACACCAGAGAGAGAGAGTATGTGTACACCCAGGGAGAGCGAGAGAGTGTGTACACCCAGAGGGAGAGAGTGTTGTACACCCAGAGAGAGAGAGTGTGTACACCCAGAGAGAGAGAGAGAGTGAGTGTGTACACCCAGAGAGAGAGTGTGTGTATACCCAGAGAGGGAGAGAGGAGTGTACAGAGAGAGAGAGAGAGAGAGAGAGTATGCACACCCTGAGAGAGAGAGAGTGTGCACCCAGAGAGAGAGAGTGTGTACACCCAGAGAGAGAGTGTGTACACCCCGAGAGAGAGAGAGTGTACACCCAGAATGAGAGAGAGAGTGTTGTACACCCAGAGAGAGAGAGTGCACACCCAGAGACAGAGAGAGAGGGAGTGTGTGCACCCCGAGAGAGAGAGAGAGTGTGTGTACACCCAGAGAGAGAGAGTGTGCACACCCAGAGAGGGAGAGTGTGTACACCCAGAGAGAGAGAGAGAGAGAGTGTTGTTACACCCAGAGAGAGAGAGAGAGTGAGTGTGTGTAACACCCAGAGAGAGAGAGAGAGAGTGTACACCCAGAGAGAGAGAGTGTGTACAACCAGAGAGAGAGAGTGTGTGTACACCCAGAGAGAGCGTGTGTACACCCAGAGAGAGAGAGAGAGTGTGTACATCCCGAGAGAGAGAGAGAGTGTGTACACCCGAGAGAGAGAGTGAGTGTGTGTACACCCAGAGAGAGAGATGTGCACACCAGAGAGAGAGAGAGAGAGAGAGTGTACACCCAGAGAGAGAGGAGAGTGTTGCACATATGGAGAGAGAGAGAGAGTGTGTACACCCAGAGAGAGAGAGTGTGTACAACCAGAGAGAGAGAGAGTGTGTACACCCAGAAAAGAGAGAGAGTGTGTACACCCCAAAGAGAGATAGAGAGTGTACACACCCAGAGAGAGAGAGGTGTGTACACCCAGAGAGAGAGAGAGAGAGTGTACACCGCGAGACAGAGTGTGTAACACCCAGAGCGAGAGAGAGTGTGTACACCAGAGGAGAGAGAGTGTGTACACCCAAAGAGAGAGAGTGTGGTGACACCCAGAGAGAGAGTGTGTGTACACAGAGAGGAGTGTGTACACCCAGAGAGAGAGAGTGTGTACACCCAGAGAGAGAGTGTGTACACCCAGAGTGAGAGAGAGTGTGTACACCCGAGAGAGAGTGTCTACACCCAGAGAGAGAGAGAGTGTACACCCAAAGAGAGAGAGAGAGTGTGTACACCCAGAGAGAGAGAGAGAGTGTGTACACCCCGAGAGAGTGTGTGTACACCCAGAGAGAGAGAGAGTGTGTACACCCAGAGAGAGAGAGCGTGTACACCCAGAGAGAGAGGGTGTGTACACCCCGAGAGAGTGTGTGTACACCCAGAGAGAGAGAGAGAGTTGTGTACACCCAGAGACACAGTGTGTACACCCAGAGAGAGAGAGAGTGTGTACACCCAGAGAGAGCGAGAGAGTGTGTACACCCAGAGAGAGTGAGTGTGTGTACACCAAAGAGAGAGAGTGTACACCAGAGAGAGAGAGTATGTGTACACCCAGAGAGAGCGAGAGAGTGTGTACACCCAGAGAGAGAGTGTGTACACCCAGGGGAGAGAGAGTGTGTACACCCCAGAGAGAGAGAGTGTGTACACCCCGAGAGAGAGAGAGTGTGTGTACACCCCCAGAGAGAGAGAGAGTGAGTGCACACCCGAGAGAGAGAGTGTGTACACCCCGGAGAGAGAGAGTGTGTACACCCCGAGAGAGAAAGAGAGTGTACATCTAGAGAGAGAGAGAGTGTGTACACCCAGAGAGAGCGAGAGAGAGGAGTGTGTGCACCCAGAGAGAGGAGAGAGTGTGTACACCCAGAGAGAGAGAAAGAGTGTGTGTACAGCCAGAGAGCGAGAGTGTGTACACGCAGAGAGACAGTGTGTACACCCAGAGAGAGAGAGAGTGTGTACACCCCGAGAGAGAGTGTGTACACCCAGAGAGAGAGTGTTGTACACCCAGAGAGAGAGAGTGTGTACACCCAGAGAGAGAGAGAGTGTGTACACCCAGAGAGAGAGAGAGTGTGTACACCCCGAGAGAGAGAGTGTGTACACCCCGAGAGGAGAGAGTGTACACCCCGAGAGAGAGAGAGAGGAGTGTACAACCTAGAGAGAGAGAGAGAATGTGTACACCCAGAGAGAGAGAGAGAGTGTGTACACCCAGAGAGGGAGAGTGTGCACCCGAGAGAGAGAGTGTGTACACCCAGAGGAGAGAGAGAGAGTGTGTACATCAGAGAGAGAGAGAGAGTGTGTACACCCAGAGAGAAAGTGTGTACATCCAGAGAGAGAGAGAGTGTGTACACCCAGAGAGAGAGAGAGTGTTGTACACCCAGAGAGAGCGAGTGTATACACCCAAAGAGAGCGAGAGAGTGTGTACACCAAAGAGAGAGAGTGTGTACACCAGAGAGAGAGAGTGTGTACAACCCAGAGAGAGAGAGTGTGTACACCCAGAGAGAGAGAGTGTGGTACACACAGAGAGAGAGAGAGAGTGTGTACACCCCGAGAGTGTGTGTACACCCAGAGAGAGAGAGTGTGTGTACACCCAGAGAGAGAGTGTGTGTGTCCACCCAGAGAGAGAGAGAAAGTGTGTACACCCAGAGAGAGAGAGTGTGCGCACCGCAAGAGAGTGTGTGTACACCCAGAGAGAGAGAGAGAGTGTGTACACCCAGAGAGAGAGAGAGAGAGTGTGTACACGACCCGAGAGAGTGTGTGTAACACCCAGAGAGAGAGAGAGAGAGTGTGTACACCCAGAGACACAGTGTGTACACCCAGAGAGAGAGAGTGTGTACACCCAGAGAGAGCGAGAGAGTGTGTACACCCAGAGAAAGAGAGTGTGTACACCAAAGAGAGATTGTACACCAGAGAGAGAGAGTGTGTACACCCAGAGAGAGCGAGAGAGTGTGTACACCCAGAGAGACAGAGTGTGTACACCCAGAGAGACAGAGTGTGTACACCCAGAGAGAGAGCGAGAGTGTGTACACCCCCAGAGAGAGAGAGAGTGTGTACACCCCCAGAAAGAGAGTGTGTACACCCTGAGAAAGAGAGTGTGTACACCCCGAGAGAGAGACAGAGTGTACACCTAGAGAGAGAGAGAGAGAGTGTACACCCCGAGTGAGAGAGTGTGTACACCCAGAGAGAGAGAGTGTGTACACCCCGAGAGAGTGTGTGTACACCCAGAGAGAGAGAGAGAGAGTGTGTACACCCAGAGAGAGAGAGAGAGTGTGTACACCCCGAGAGAGAGAGTGTGTACACCCAGAGAGAGAGAGTGTGTACACCCCGAGAGAGTGTGTGTACACCCAGAGAGAGAGAGAGTGTGTGCACCATAGAGAGAGAGAGTGTGTACACCCAGAGAGAGAGAGAGAGTTTGTGTACACCCACAGAGAGAGAGTGGAGACACCCAGAGAGAGAGAGAGTGTGTGTCACACCCACAGAGAGAGAGTGTACACCCCGGGACAGAGAGTGTGTACACCCAGAGAGAGAGAGTGTGTACACCCAAAGAGAGAGAGTGTGTACACCCAGAGAGTGTGTGTACACCCAAAGAGAGAGATAGTGTACACCCAGAGAGAGAGAGAGTATGTGTGTACACCCAGAGAGAGTGAGAGTGTGTACACCAAAGAGAGAGAGTATACACCAGAGAGAGAGTGTGTACACCCAGAGAGAGAGACAGGGTGTACACCCAGAGAGAGAGTGTGTACACCCAGAGAGAGAGAGAGTACACCCAGAGAGAGAGTGTCTACACCCAGAGAGAGAGAGAGTGTGTACACCCCGAGAGAGAGTGTGTACACCCCGAGAGAGAGAGAGAGTGTACACCCAGAGAGAGAGAGTGTGTACACCCAGAGAGAGAGAGAGTGTACACCCAGAGAGAGAGAGTGTGTACA